>NC_051181.1:97405187-97705187 GCF_013339695.2 Rhipicephalus sanguineus
ACTCAGGAGCGCGCAGCTGGCTAGCGCGTGCCATTAAACAGCCTGGCCCTCAAATTCCGCTTACGGCCATATATTTCGTCTTCGTAGACGTGCGCTTCGCGATCTATGCACGCTCATACGAATACGTGGATTTTGACGTATACTCAGCTGAAGTATTAAACCCGTAACGTTGGCCTGGCGAAAGGGCGGTATGAGTTCTGCGAGAGCTTCACTAAACGCAACTGCAACGTTAGTTTTATCCGCCTAGCGTGAACCTCAATTATTTCGAACTGAGTGCACGTAGAGTTTTCCAATAAACATTTGCCAGAACTTTCTGGCAGTGGCTGTTTCAGCTGATGTTGGGGCCGGTGTTCTTTTTATGGCCGTTCCACTTTTACCGGTATACCGACGCGCTTTCAAAAGTGGTATGACCTCATGCACTTCCTCCCTTAGAGCGCCTCTGCGAATGGACCTTTCTTCCTTAGACCGATTTCGAACGGCTGCAATGGGTGGCTTTTGGTTGCTATTCATCGTTATGCGGAATAGGCGTGGCACTCTCGCGAGCGCATCAAACACTTCCTTAGCATAAGCGTGCGTATTCCAAGCCTCATCCCGCTGCTTTTATAGCCAGGAATACGATACATCCGTTCGCCAAACAACAGGCCCGGGTCCGCATACTGATACGGGACTCACGTCTCACCATCCAAATGCGGCTCATGTGGTTTACGCGTCCAACGTCTTTTCTTTGTTTAGCGCCTCGGAATTTCTGTTTCATGGAGTCTTGCTATATACGAGTCGTGGTACATTTGCCTATAATAAACTTGGCAGATGCGGTCGTCTGCCATATATCTGATAGGGAAAAAATATACTATGCTGTTTGTGAGTAAATATAGTCTATCCGTAAAAATAAATTCTTTCAAGGAGCACTTGAATTCAGGTATGTAAACATCGTAGCCTATCCAATGGAGAGATCGTTCCGTAATATAATGCAGTCACGAAAACATTCCCAAAATGCAAGAAAGGTAGCGCCCATCCACAAAAAAAAAGAAACATCAGCGACCTTACGACGCTCGCTTGTTTCCGCTCAACTTACCTGTAGTTGTTCAAACACGATCAAATTAGTTGGTTTTGATCAAGCATTGAGAGCAGTGTCGATAGCACCAAAGCTGAAATGCAATCGTATCTCAACTCCGCGCCCGTCGTGCTGCACCGGGTATGGCTGCGCGAGCACTCAGGGCTTAAAGTCTGCCTTCATTGAAAGGGTGGGCCCGCTTAGGTTGGCGACCTATATATATATATATATATAAGATCTGTGTGTATGTGTGAGTGTCTGTAGTCGCACTTCTCAGAGGCCACAGATATTCTGTCTGGGACGATCACAGTGTAGTGAAGCAGCCAACCGTCTCTAGAACTGAACAAACGCTTACGAATGTTATAGAAATAAACGTATTGTTCCGAGCGTACTTCCGGCATTTATTCAATGTGCCGATGCAATCAAGCAGTAAAAATATTTGGCATTTGGGATACGATTTTCGAAAAATAACTCTGGATGCAAAGGAATAAGAATGTGTGAGCTGAAAGCAGATACTCCTCGCTGCAACGCAGAACAGGCATTATTTGACTCACTGCATGGAGAGCCTCAGGCACGACAACACTATGTGTCTTTCACATCGACTTGCGTAAAAAAGTAGAGAAAATGCATGTGTCTTCGGCATTATACCAGGCTCGTAGTGCACAATTAAAGAATGGAAATTGACTGGTAACCTACGGAGACCAAGGTGAACCTTCACTGATTCACGATGAGGAACACACACACACACACGCGCGCACACACACACACACACACACACACACACACCGTTTCGCAGAAACATATTTTTAATAAACACGTGTGCAAATAAAGTTATGGCTACGCGCTTGTTTCCATGCAGCTACGGTCATGCAGAAGCTGACATGTTGAAATTAATTTAGATTTCTTATGTACGTAAAAAAACCGAGATAGAAAAGCATTCATTTCATATGGAATGAAGTAACCTTCAGAATAACATCGAGCTGTTTCTAAGCACGTAATCCGAGACAATATGTTTATGCGAAAGCCAGTGAATTGTCCGCGATGCAGCGGCAAAAGAACGCGAACCGCAGAGAGAGAGAGAGAGAGAGAGAGAGAGACTCTTTATTAGAAAAACATAGATTTTTGCCGGCGTCAGTATACCGCTGGCATGCTACTCTGTGTAGGGATAGGGAACGGGAGTGACAGACTAAAAGAAGAGAGCTAGGCTGGGCGTCGATTTGGCGACCCCAGGGTGGACAGGTCGCCTAAAGAGGAACGAACCGGCCCAGGGCAGAAACGCAGCAGGCGAAAGCTCCCGCGCTCAGCAGCGAACCGCAGGCTTTATTTCAACCGCATTATACACAACAGTTTCCCATTTATTTATACGCTACGACTCACTTTGCTTGCCCCATTGTTTTCCAGTCGACCACTGCAAAGTAAGGTAAGAGCGTTACTGAGACAGACTGTGTTGCAATCACCTGCGAAACCACAAGTGGAGGATAGAGAACGACATTCTCGACAGCCACTCGACAAAAAAAGGAAAAGAAGCGAAGCGAAGCGCTCAAGGTTTCTGCAGAACAACAGCCGAGTTTCAGTGGCTCCTTTTAACTCTCTCATGAAATTTCGGAAGTCTAGGTACTGCGACTCGGCGACACATCAGGTGAGAAACGATTCTTGAAGCGCACTTCGCGCTTCTGGCTCTTTTCAACGCCGTATCAAAGCTTACATCTTTTCAGCGATCTCTTTTTGTTCTGTTCTTTAATTCATTCCCCCTTCCATTCTTTTCCTTTCTTGATTTTCTTTTTGCGTACATGGTGCTCCATGGCTTCTTACTTCGCTTCCTTTTTTGTTAGAAAACCTCTCAAGCGCATGGATCCGATCTCTCTGTTCTTCCACCAGTTACACGCTTCGTCGGTCTCGCTTTGACTCACATTTTCCTCTTCTACGTGCTCTAATTTTCTACAGTTTTTTTTATTCTGTCGTACTGCTGCGCTCTTTCTATATCTCCGATTGTCTATCTATTTCCAAAAAAAAAAAAAAAAAAACGTAAAGCTGCGGCTTCCACGAATCATATTACGTGTCATTTGATTTTTTCTGCAGCTATTTCGGAACTCCTTGATATTTAATAACATTACCTTCGAGGTTTTCTTGAAGCTCTCGACACTTGAATACGTTCTCGGTGCGTGGTGCACCGAGAACGTATTCTCGGTGCGCCACGTTCTATTGCATCGGCGTTTTCCATCGAGGGTGCTGAGTTCTAGGATATTCGAAACTTCGTTCCTCCTACATACAGATCTCGAACAGAGAAACGCAAGCGGTGTCTTCTTTCCATTATTTTTGCAAGCAGAGCGCTTGGTAAGTTGAGAGTTGACTTTAAATCTGTGCGATTCTCTGATTTCAGTCTTGACGCGGTTTTATACCGAATTCCCTGCCTGTGCCACATGCACATGTGGCGTTCTCGCTCTCGAAAGAGTCCGCATCGCTCGGTAGTTCCACGAAGCTAAACAAATGCCAAACAATAAAGCAAAGCAAATTGTAGAGCAGATTTGGCTGCACAGCCGTAACACAAGAGAAGTGGTACAGAGGAACTAAGCGCTACACAGTAAAAGCTAATTTCTACTGAAAGGAATCAAACAGTGTTGTTCACAAGCAATTTAGCTGTATGGATAAATGTAACAAAAATATGTACAATAATGCGGCTTCTATAAATTAGACAACATTTTTGTGGAGTGACACAGTATCCTCCTTGAATACGTATCCTTACTTATTGCAAGGGAAGCACGCAGGTACCTTTTCACTCTTAGTAAATCCTTGCATGTATATGAAATTTCCGGGTCATAATTCCTTCCAGCGAGGCTATTGATCATTTTGAATTTCAGGCGGATAGTTGTCAACTGATAACGTGGTGACTTCAATAACAAACATGCAGGCTATATTTTCACGGTGCTCAAGCGAGAAATTTAAGCCTTTCTCTCGTATTGCGATTTCGCTCTCCCCTACCTCACTCCACGCGTGGCAACGGCGGCGTTTGTGTATCACCAAAGTATTATCTCACGTGCAATAAAAGGAAAAGAAAGAGTCTTTTGACTTTTTTTTTTTGAGAGTTGTGGCTTGCCACGTGTATGACTCTCTTTAAAGAAAAGCGTCAACTGTATTCGGGTGTCATTATACTCTCTTCGGAGAGTCGTGTGACCCACAAGAGAGTTAATGTGCCTCTTTAAAGAGAGTCCTACACGTGGCACTAGTCAGGACTACCCGGAAGGAGTCACAGATACCTTATTGTTTTCTTAGATCGTACGTGCAAGATATTGTTGTATTTTTAGCGACTCTATAATATTCAGTGAGTAGTAGTTAATCAGTATACGAGATTTTCCTGTGGCACGTATTCTCGCTCTTTTCCCAACGGCCTGGCTTATCTGATTTATACAGTCGTCGAGGAATGGCAGAACTGCACTAAGTTTCAGAAGAGTGTAACTGACGTGACTCTGAGCTAAAAACGACATCCGAGATTCGATGGTGCTCGCCGTGAACTGTACGTCTGTGACGCTGCAGCCTTGAATTTTCATATATTCGTTCACCACAAGAGTAATGTATTATCAGCTAAGCTTGTATTCGGGTATTGCAATAAGAAACACAACCATTGCGATCCCTGCAGCACTACCAAGGTTGCGCAACAGCACATGCACGACTAATTTAAAAGCAATTAGCGCAGCTTGCACCTAGTCGCGCAAGACTGGGCACAGTGGGCACCTAGCTGGTCCTGGCAGGCTAGGCATTTAACCTCCCATCTTTCACTTTCCCACTCCTTGCTCTTTTATATTATGCATTGCTATGCGGGCTCTATTTGTTATCTTCTGCTGTATCTGTTTCTGTCTGTCTCCTTCTCTCTGTGTCTATTCGTTTCTTTCTTTCTCTCTTTTTCTATCTTTCTTCCCTTTCTTACTGTCTATTTTTTTTTCTATTTCTCTTTCTTCCTATGTCTTTCTTTTTTCTTTCTTTCTCTCTCTCCTTCTTTCCGTTCTGCTCGCCTTACAGTCAGTCCATCTCACCCTAAATTCCCGTTCCCACCCCCTTGCTACACTAGGCTATACAAGGCTATGCTATACTCTGCTAATGTGATTGGATAGGCAAGTGGTTAAGACGCTCGCTTTGGGATCGTGGGTACGCGGGTTCGAATCTCGCCTCGCCGAGAAATTTCTGTTCGCTCTGCACGGAATAACGGTCAACTTAAAACAGATTCGCATTTGAAAAAATGTCTCCGAAGCTATGTTTTCCTTCTGTTAGCCTTTGTAATGACTCCCTCCGCTTTACAAAATGCTTATTGCCCGCCTACCATTTTGTATGCGAACCTAGTTTGGTCATGAACGGGAGATACTCATTACCTCTACATGTGCGTACGCAAGGGAGAAAACAAATTATTGGATAACCGAACCGGGCCCATAAAAGACTGTGAAAATGCCACAGAAAACACAGCAGCTACTTTAGGCGTCATGTGTGCGTGTGGAAGATTCCTGAAACTATTTCTGAGCGCGCAGCCTCGATGTGCGTGCCTCATGCACGGCTCGCGTTGAGGGTTGCGCTGGCACTTCTGTGAACAAAATCCCATTTGTAAGCTTCTTCAAGTGCTTATATCGCGTATGAGTCAAAGACGATGCGATCGCAAAGCACTAACATACACCTAGCGCTAAATGCGATGGATGTACGCGCAGATTGATTCTGACGATTTATTATGGGAGTAATTATTGATGCTCTTCTTTAAAGAGAGCTGAGTCTGATTAGAAATTATGCGCATGCATAATGGCAGCCTCAGTCGCCCGAAGCCCGCTGCGCGCCTTTATATGCTGACGCGGCATGTGCGCTAACTGATATGAATGATAAATCGACCTCGTAAATAACTGAACAGACTTCAAATGAACTAAAACACCTTGTGCAATATCGATACTTGTTAGACACTTTGAAATCTAGATGTTGTGATTCGTGAAACGAAATTAGAGCAGTGCTTGTATGAGAAATATTACCGTCGCATTGTTTCTATATGCATGACGCAAATGGTAAAATATTGCTCAAATTATACAAAGAGGTGTTACGGCCCAATATTCCGCACATTCCTCAGGAGATGTCACATCCTACGGAGCTGCATTCACCTGCACAAACTCTGGCTGTTGATTAGGAACGTAGGGGATTTTGGCCTACTGTTTCATAACAGTCGCGCACGGTGTCGTTATGCGCGGACATCCATGTTATACTCGAAAGCGCCGCTTCATATGCGCAAGACTGCTGCTGCACCCCACCGCACTGTCTCTGCAAACCTTTTCCTAAAATATGTATATGCTTTGAAGTGCGCGATCACGTAATCCCTTGTCGCAAGGCCAAATTCGTTTCTTTCACGTTTTTTTTATTAACTTCAACCAAGCCGTCCTTATACAGAACTACAGCAGCCGCAAAAAAAAAAAAAAAGGAGAAGGCTCGAAGCCCGACTTCTGGTTTACGTGCAAATATATTCGTCCAAATGTTTCATACGAATGTATGCGGCGCCTTCTTTTAAAAAAAAAATTATCTTGACACATTTTTTTACACAATCGTATCTTGATCTGTCGAGTTTATGGCGACACATGCCTAACGGGCGAGTCCTTCTATTCGACTCAGCGCACGAATGCACAATTCTTATAAAATATGAAGTCAGCTGAGCAGCGACACTGTGGCATAATTTCTCGCCGCCGAGTGGAATATATTGGTCGTACGTTTTTGTGAAGACGGCAGAAAACTTGTGTGCCGCAAAAATTAACCCTAGCTCATAATGCTGTAGTATGCAAGAAATGCGCTCGCGGCAAAATCTTTTTGATGATGGGCTCACCAACTAGACCATCAGCACATATAAAGTAAAATCATTTCATTTCTTTATCATTTTAAATGCGAAGCATTCCTTAGCAAACCCCAGGCACTTTCAGCGTTTCTATCTATCTATCTATCTATCTATCTATCTATCTATCTATCTATCTATCTATCTATCTATCTATCTATCTATCTATCTATCTATCTATCTATCTATCTATCTATCTATCTATCTATCTATCTATCTATCTATCTATCTATCTATCTATCTATCTATCTATCTATCTATCTATCTATCTATCTTGATCGCCTTCTTAACTTGGTGTAGACCTAATTGGAATGGAATGGAAAGAGGATTTGACGAATATGACTGCTTGGCCACGACATGAATGATGTCAAAATGCTGTCGCCTACGTCGTCAAACGCTTTCCTCCAGACACATTTGGCACATATCCGTTTACCACGGGCCGTGGTGTACGGGTATGCGCCGCAGGCGATTGACAGTTCATACCTACCCAGAAACAGCGTGAACAGACATTGGTTATTTAAATGCGACAGCGTTAACGAAAACCGACATCGGCGCCGTTGACCCGAAGAATGCAAAGAATAAAAATCAGGATCCAAGCAAGAATGAAACCCAAGCATTCTGCTTGGCGGTCAGGCATTGGTATCACAGAGCCACGCCAGGTCTTGAAACTGTTTTTTAAAAAGATCTTGCTTTCATGCACTGTCTATTCCGAAGTGACTTCAGCTCGCAATGCCCTGGCTGCGGGGGAACGTGCGATTTAGAGCACATGCTTTGGCGGTGCCCCTCGTTACGTGGGGATAAGGACCTCACAGAGCATAAATGGAGCTCGGCCCTCAAGAGCTCGGAATATCAGCATCAACTTTGGGCTGTCCAGAGAGCCTGCGATGCGGCGGTTAGGCTAGGTCTAACTGTCCCTACGTGGGAGCGGCCCGCGGTGTCACCCTAAGGGGTGGCACTTCTCCGGATCTTTTAATAAAGTTCTTCGTACCGTACCGTACCCTATGCAGGCGTAATGCCGGTGCAACGTCGGGCTGCTTTTGAACAAGTGACGTGTCATGCGATGTCATAACGACGTCATAGAGCGACGTCATCATAGTATGATGATTTCTTTAATTCCTTGCATTGACGCCGTGGACGCCGACGGTGACTTTTCTCGTGGGATGAGGCATTTAATGCTAGCGCCTTAACAACGACTACAAGACTGGCTTCCCCTTACAAATGCTGAAGCTGCGGAGAAGCCAGCATCAAGGAGACACGTTGTTCAGCCTTTTTATCCTCCAAAGATACCGGCCCAGAGAAAGTTTGTTCTGATCAGCGTTCTTTTATCATGAAATTCATTAAAAGAGTAAAGTGTCAGAGTGAATTCTTGGTCTTGAATTACACAGTCGTATCGAGTTTTGCAAAATGTACACTCTACGCGGCCGAAACGTATCCCGGAGAATTTCTGGACATTCGAGAGGATTGCTGACTACGTTCCTCGATCAAAGGGTTGCTCCAAATCGTAAAGCACGGGAAAGGGGGCACATTCCTTATTATAGAAGCTGTGTTCTTGAGGTTGCTCTTATTCACGTTGTGTGTTGTACGCCGTGTATTTTTCCTTTCTTTTTTTACTTCCCGTTGGCATAGAAAAAGATCTTAGCATGAACCAGCACATCTGTAAAGCTATTCATTTTTGTTCGACCTGCTGACATTTCAGCAATTCTCGCTGTTGAGAAAATTTGGCATATACTTCGCCAAAGGACGCTCCAGAATAAAACGAGCAAGTGAATGAAAGCATGTGGATAAAAAGGAGCGCCCAATTTAAAAACTCTCTAAACGTGAACGAAGCCGCGGCTCGATTCCGTCACGCTCCCTTTTAATGAGGAAAGCAGCGGCGTCGCGCATGCAGCGTTCCTTTTTAACAAAAAATCGCATTTCACAGATGTGAAACTGTCATTAGGGGGGTTTTCATTAAAGGGATTTATACGACGAGCAAGCGGGAAGAGCTCCGCGGCGACACGTTTTATGACCGCCTACAAGCATACGAATGAATTTTTCTGGCATTTTGGAGCACGTATTTTGCTTTTCCGCAATATCTCGTGGCACAAAGGCGAGCAGCCCTTAGCAGGCTTGTCTCAGCATTTGGGAAGCCTTGCGGGAAGCTCCTATGAAAATTAAAACGGTACATCACAAAAACGGCTGAGCTTTTACTGCGTGCTTCTTGCTGTTTGCGAGGGAAAAACTCATTTCATTGCATCGGGCAGTGCGATATATGTTTTTCTGCAATGTATACGTGGACTTTGCCCACGAGAGTACCTGCATCTTATAACCACACTTCAGGCTTGTTTCCAGTGTTTCAGAGAGTAGGGGTATTCAATGGATGTACCGTATCTCTGTCATTTGTGGTTTTGGTATGTGTCACAATGTATTGCACATTTGGAAAAAGCGATGTTTCCAGAAAAAGGCAATCTGTGAATTCATAGTTCTAGCGGGTGTCTTTTCGCAGCTACTAACGCAAGCCATGCAACTCCTCGTCACTTATTTAAGTAATGCTGGTGTATACAGTGTCAAAGACGGCCGTTGTGCTAAAGCGATGGTACGGTAACTTCACCCTTGGACCATCAAATTTAACCGCTTCATGGTATTCCGAAGGGGCTGAATTATAATGTATCTAGTCGACGGCCTGCAGGATAGTTCTAGGGTGTTGTGTCTGGCTTTTGATAGTTAAGTTAAATGGCTTTGTGTAATAATGAACGGCGTCTTTAAAGAAAACGTTGATTAAGTTGTTTGTTACGATGTTTGAGGTATAGGTAAACGCGTGGTGGCCTACCACTGAGTCGCCTGATTAAAATATCCTAATTATACACGTTCGAGATGACTCGGCCGTCACACATCGGTCACCATTTCCGGACGGTATTTTAACATCTACACCGCTCTTGGACCATCAATAAAAAGCCATCAGCGTTGACGCGAATTTTGTTCTGTAGCGTTTTTTGCTTTCTCAGGAAGACCGACCACCGCGTTCCACCGTTTTACCAGTATTGGCATGTTCGACGTTTTATACAGTTATAGTGCTTAAATAACCGCGATGCAACTGTAGGACTAGCATTGTTCGCTTCTAAATGGTGTCCGCTGGAATCCTGCGCTCATGTGCTAGGCAGTGAAGGCGAAACAAGTGGAAACATCGCACAAACTTGTGGTTGTTCAGTTCGGAAATCAGTTCGGAAATAGTTTGCCCCCTTAAAATAAAAATTACTTTTTTTTTCAAACTTTCTTTATATGTTATGACCAAATCATGTTACACAGCGATGTAAAAGTCATATGTTTACGTGAAACGCTACGCTGCGAAAATTCAGCCACAATATGCGTCCAAATGCCAATTTTCCATACTCTGTCCCAACGTCATCATCCCGTTTCTGTTTCATTCGTCCCCGAAGTATTTTAATAATTTAATATTCGTACTTATGAAGCCCACGATATGAACATTCTCCTCGCGAAAAGAAAAAAATCAGTGCTTTTTCTAAAAACGTTTTACTTGCAGCTCTTTCCGTAGATTTGTCGTGGCCAAAAATAATAAAAATGAAGACAAAATTGAATTATAATCATATTCATGGGATATTGGTGCCTTTGTATTAAAGAAAAATGAAATGTTTTGTAGTGAGGTCTCCAAGCAGTGATCTTGTATAAATTGTTTGCACGACACCGCTTTCCTTCCGTGACCACAGTTCGCAGCGCCCTCTAGGCATCAGAAAATTTCTTTCCCGATATATAACATCTGAGTAACAACTTCTCAGATTTGCATACACTAGCACGATTTTTCTCAACATGATTGGAGATTCATAACGTATGGAAGTGCACGGCGCGGAATACAGGATGAAACACTTGAAGAAGCCCACACGCACAGTGTTTTGTCCTGTATTCCGCGCTGTGCAGTTCCATACGTTATGAATCAAGACCTACTAGCCCGACTTTCTGTTTTGTTGTGTGATTGCAGATGGCATATGCATTCACCAGGCTAAACATCCATACCTACACTCCCCAGCAATTATTTAGCTTCGCTAATTATCCGCAGAGGCCCCGCCATGGTGGTCTAGTGGTTATGGCGCTCGACTGCTGACCCAAAGGTCGCGGGATCGAATCCCGGCCGCGGCGGCTGCATTTTCGATGGAGGCGAAAATGTCTGAGGCCCGTGTACTTAGATTTAGGTGCACGTTAAAGAACCCCAGGTGATCGAAATTTCCGGAGCTCTCCACTACGGCGTCTCTCATAATTACATCGCGGTTTTGGGACGTTAAACCCCACATATTAATTATCCCCAGAGAACGAAATTCTGTAAGCACTGAAGTGCCACAACCAGCATCTCCTTTTGTGAGCTTTGTGCAGGTATTTTATCAAAAATAGCGGGTATTGAAGGCAATGAACCGAGTATGAAATTTCAGAAAGGCCCGAGAACTTGAACGCAGGGGATGGCAAGCTGTACCAGCCAATGTGTTAGACGGTTGCGACGCATGCAGAGCGTGCATGACGGCATCCGGAGCCTGGTTCACGGATCGTTGCATCGTGTGCTTTCACCGACAGCTGCCATCTGTCGCCTTTTATGAGAACTTCTGAGAGAGGCTTTCCCGAAATACAGGAATAATTGGGCGCCTGCATATGCACACGCGTGAATTAAAGTTTGAGCATAGATGATTTTCCATGAATATAATTTTCGCCTTTAGGTATCCGTGTACATTCTCAGTGCAGCTTACGTCCTTTACGTTTACTTCGTGACTTAATGTTAGGAGCTTCTGCTCAGCTAAACGAAATTAATTTGCTTATTCTTTACTCAGCGCAATATACCGGCAGCTTCACCATCGGTGTCGCGTAAGAATGGCATCGCGCGCAATAAAAAAAAAGAAGGTTTATTTGCGATTTTTCCATTCTGCGATGTTTTAAGGAGCTTGGAACTTCGTTCGTGCGTCTTGGCGTAAGAAAATTACAAGGCATAACGCTACGAAACCGTTCTTGTTTAAGCGTATTCTAACGGCAGTCACCTCATCTGCTACATACTATCGGAATTGTTCGTGGCGTTATGTAATTTCCCCCAGGACTGTGACCTTTACTTTAAGGCCTCGCGGTTCCATGCGACCAAATTTCTATAACATTGGTGCCCTCTAAAGTGACTAGAAACTTTCATTCCACCGAGCAGCCGGCGCGAATCGCGCTTTCCCCTGTTTTATCTGAAAGCACCCGGGACGGAGGCAGCAATTCTTGGCCCCGTAAGCAATGGCGTATGCCCGGCTGTTTTGATAATGCTGTGATGGATCAAAGTAGGCACAAAAAAAAACTTTCGCAGGTGTTTATGGGCCCACCTTTCAGGTTGAGTACCCACACACCACCTGGTGCCAGGTCCGGGTACTTCCATAACCATTAAAAAAACCGATGGCTTTCCCGCACCCCTACAAAGCAAACTCGGTACCTACTGCCTTAGAAGTGGACGCTGTGCTGTTGTTTGGCACAGTGCCGTTTTTGTTTTTTTGCACCGGGTTCAATTTTTAGCTAGTGCGACTGATTGATAAAGTAATTTGTAAAACGAAACCTGCTAAATTAGATGAATTTCTAAGCAGCAGTTTATTGTCTATTGATTTCTTTTATTATGTTAATCACAATGTTTCAATTATTGAAGATAGGTATCGTCATCAACGTCACTTTTTCCTGATAGAAATATTCTGTCTCGTAGTCTTGCAACTAGTTAAACAGAAACCCGAAGACGGTTTGGTAGGCAACCACTTTATTGGGCGAACATGTGACACAATTTATCGGCGGTAACGTCGAGAGGCGCGGCTGTTGGTAGGAGTAATGAATACAGCTGCTCGGTGTTGCGCGCTCTTTTAAACATAGCACGCAGCAAATGGGACGTTTCTTATCAGTACGTCAAGTGAAGGGATGCAGAAACAGAAAGCAATAGCACAATTAAACTTCGACACACTGGGCGCATAGTTCCACGCGTGCAGCGGAAAGAACGAATTCAATAAATGTTTAAGAGAGCGCATCTGCGGCGAACAACTGCAGACGTCACTTGGCAATATGGGCTTTCTGAGAAATAAAGTGATTTCGAAATCTGTTTTTCAAACTGAAGGTTCGCTACCTCATGTAGATGCCATGCTGTGCGAACAAATGCTGAACAGTTATGGCTAGCTGCATATAGCGGAAAACGAGCCTTTAAAATATACTGAGACTTTCTGGTTCTGGCCATAATACACCAAGTGTGCAGGACGTCAATGTGCTCATATTTGTACATAACCCTTCTTGTCTTTTCTCTCCGCAAAACACTCCTGCAAGTGAAGTTTTCCAAACAAAAACAACCTCGTTAGTTACAGCCATAAACAGCTCAATGTAATTTCCAGTTCTTTTCAGCGACAGCGACATCACTGCGATCCATGGTGCGGAGGGCAAAAGCACATCATTGCCTGGTCACAGACGTCTGCGAACTACAATCGAACCGTTTTCTTGTCATCTATCACACCTCCCGTATTGCTGTCTGGTTCAGGCGCCTTAACGAGCGATAACGGCGCCAGCAGACCGAGCGATCAAGTGGGCTCTGTTTGTGCGGCACGGGTCATAAGCGCTTTGACACGATCTCAGAGAAGCAGAAAGCAAAAGACATCTGGAGAGGCAAATAGGTACTCGATGTGCACACGTTTGGGTTCTCCACAAATCTGAAGCGCCATTCGCTTCAAAAATGCGTGCACTGTAGTGATCAATACGAGCTCCAACTTGGGAGCTTTGGGGGAAAAGAAAATGGGAGGAGCGGCATAAAGGTAGTACGAAAGTAAAGGTGGCGCTACTCTTTGCAGCCCTGAGCATGCACGGCGACACAGAGTAGGGAGTATGGTTATAAAGGAGTGAGAGGGAACGACGCAATTCAGAACAGCGGTGTTATTTTGTACTATTGCTTTCAAACCATAGGCGGGATGACATCGAGAAAATGTGGAGCGGATGTTTCGAGTCCACCAAAGCGTAACTCCCTGCTTCGCATCGTTTGGACTTGGTAGCTTCGTCGATGGAAGTACGGACAAAAAAGCATCGGCTCCACCCTTTAGTAACCGGAAGGATTGGGCTAGAAGAAATTATAGGATGGGACTTTCTTATATTTTTTTGTTTGGTTTTCAATAAACGTTCAGTGGTAAGGAAGCGTTTGTCTGTTTTCCTTCGTTTTTGTGTCCTTGTCTTCTGCGCTTTTTTTCAGTATGATTTGGGCTAGTTAGTACTCCATGCACAAGACAATAACAGCGCGTATAAATATTCTTGCGCTGAGAAAATATACTTGGCTTTGTGTTGAGAGATATAACCATAGCAAAAATGAAGACGCTATCGCGCGGAAACTTATCCATATAATCCGCAGACTATTCTATTGGACAGAGAAAAAGTGACACCTCACTCAGACCAGATGGTGGGCTTGGAGCCTGTTAGTCATAGGACCCAGCGAAGAATATTGCCAAAAGCTTAAAAGTTCATTAGAATTTCATTCATTTGATATAGCCAACAGACAATGACACGATGAAAAATATGGCGGATGTTATTTGTAGTAATTTTGACATAAATCAAAAGAAATTACGATCTTCCATCCATTCGCCCTCCACCTCCACCCCTCAACTTACTCCGATCCCGTAAAAATTTTCTCCCACAGGATACACGCGCTCATATCCCACCATGTGTCTTCTCCCTCCCCCTTCAACTTTCTAGGGCGAAGGAAGGCGTGCTTAGGAGGCTACGGGCCGGGGTGGCCCTTACACCGGCTGCAAGAGAATCGACGATTGGGCTATAGTTGGTTGAAATGCATGGTTTGACATATCTAAGCGCCCGCAGACGAATACAAAAAGGGAAGACAACAGGGCAAACGCTTACTCACAACTAAAAGATTTATCGAACAAGAAAGGATCAAAATACAACAAACAAGTGATCGGCGCATGCGCGACAAGAAAATATGGTTAAAATGGCGATAAACTACTGCGGAAAGCTATGAAGGAAAACAAACTCCTCCTCACGCAACAAAACTGAAGGTTCGCTGACACACTGATCCCCTCCTTTTCTTATATGAAATGCTTCAGTCATCTCTCGGGTTAGCTGATTGCTGCTTCAAAAAGTTATTTCGGTATCACATAAAACAGGATAGCAGCCACACTCCCTGCAATTAACTGCAAGATGTGAAGCTCCTGATGATTTAACCGCTGATTGGTGCTCTCTTAGACGCACGTTGATGCAACGTCCCGACTGGCCAATGTATAATTTACCACAGCTAAATGGGATCATGTACACAACTCCCAATGCGCACTCAACAAATTTTTTGTTGTGTTTGACACGACATTGAGGCAGTTCCTTGCAGATGCGTGAACAAATTGATCGCAGTTTATTTTTTGCCGAGAAAAGCACATCTACATTAAACCTATTACCTATTCGCTTAAGTTCGTGCGATGTTCTATGTAGATAAGGAATAACTGCTAGCCTCCTGCCCTTACAACAGTCACTACGACTGCCCGAATGATCTGGTACATTTTTTTTAGTTTCTTAACGATGTTGTTGCACACAGACCTAATGAAATCTTGGGGATACCCTGCTAGTTTTAGCTGGTTGACCTGGTTGTCGAAGCTCATTTTCATTCTGTGTTGGCGAGACTTTTTTAGAACAAAACCTTAACTAGTGTTGATGATACTCCTTTTTACCAGCTTTGAGTGGCTCGACATGTAATTAGGTATATGTTTTATAGATCTAGGACAATAGTACCAGCAAACATGTCGCGGTTCAAAGAACAAGTTAATATGAAGAAATTGCAGTTGGTTGAGATGCGGCAGTTCAACAGAAAATTTTAGTTTCATGGCTGTTTTCCTAAACACTTTCAAAATATTTACAACATCTTGCGTCAAATCTCAGGAACTACTGAATTCAAGAAAATCATCAACATATCTGAATACACGAATTACCAGTCCTGACAAATGCCTTTGAAGTCCCAGGTCTAGCTTCCCCCGAAAGATTTCGCTTAATATTGGGGCAACTGAAGAGCTTGTACATAGACCAGAGCGCTGGACATTATGACTCCCCCTCCCCCCCCCCCCCAAGTCACGAAGGTTGACTTCAAGTAGAAACTGAGTAATTCTAGGAAGCTAGAAACCGATGTTCCACAACTCAAGCAGAAATATAGTTCATCATTATATAGCGTTATGCAGTCTTTAACGCACACCATCAATTTGTCATGAGGTATCGAATAGTATAAATCTTCTATATCTATACTGAATGCACTATGGCATTTCAAACTATCAGTGCTTAGAAACTTGACCACCGCTTCAGAATTGCTAAGACGAAAAGGATCCAATATAGAAAGACACTCCAAAATTCTTTTGCAGATATCTAGACACAACATTTTGCCACGTGTCTCTCTCAGACACAATCGCTCTGAAGGGCATATTGTATTCGTCTGCCTGCGCTTAGATAAGTCCAACCATGCCTTACACCGGCTGTCATCTCAACGTGGAACTGGTCGCATTTACCACTGGGTGCAACGTGCCCGTATTGCTCCCCCAGTGATGCAAGTACACGCACACCATCTCGTATGGACATGCCAAGGGTTACAGTCGGAACGCCCCCGTCACCTCCTGCAAGCCGGCCTTCGCTACAGGGACACGACCACTTATGACAGCTGGATACGTGACAACATACTCCCAAAAATACTGCTTTACTTCATACACAACACCGGCCTTACGGCCCACGTCTAATACACATAAACACGCAAAAGACTATGCCTTAAGGGCAAGTCAATGTCGCGATAAAAAAAAATCTGACGAAAAGAGAACAAAGAAAACCGAGCCCTTAAATTCGCCTTCTTTAGTTCATTCATATCGAGGGTTCTCGTTCTGGCAGACTTGATGCCTTCAGGTAATATGTGAGGGATTATTGGTCATCTGCATGCCAGCTCGTCAAAAAGATCACCTGCTACGTGACGCCAGCAGGCAAAAAAAGAGTGTACGAAGCTCGCCGTCAACGCTATGAGCGGCGCTGACTAACACTCCCACGTTTAAATGCACATATAGTAAAAGTGGACGGGAGGACGACCGCCGTTGTAGCCCAAGTGGTAGAGCGTCGGACGCGTTATTCGAAGGTTGCAGGCCCTGTCCCTGGCGGCGGCATGTTGTCTTTTCATTCACTTTTATTTCTTCGCATTTATATCTGAATTACTACAAAAAACCTCCCCTATACTTTCCTTCGCGTCGTTGCCGGTTGGTTCTCATTAAGCTCGTGTCTAAGAAAGAAAAACGAGACCTTAACTTCCCCTACCTTCGTTCACTCAACTGAGAACGGTTGGCGTTGTTTGCGAGCACATAGAATGTCAACCATCGCTAAAGAAGGGTCATAACGGAGACATACACTCAGAGACATTGACAAAGGGACATCCTTTCCTTACTTACCTTTTACCATGTTTTTTTACGGGGTTCCGATGGCCGAGCTCTCAATAACTAAATGTTGTTTCCTGATTTCTTTTTAGAGACTTACTTACGAATATCTTAACAGTCTGACGGCAAAGTTTGTACAACTACTGTCTTGAAATACATGCCTCTGCACTTGCTTTTTTTTTCTGGACAGAGCAACGAAGCCGATAAACACAAAGCAAACCCATCGATGAGAAAAACAACCCAGACTGCATCGAGCCAGCGGCGACTAGGCGTTCAGCATACACCCACCGAGACAGGTAAAGCGAAACAAAGAGGGGCTGTTATGAGACGTCGTTACCCACCGCTCGGTGTATGGAGCATGCGAGCGTGCATTTTGGTAGGACGCATAAATCATGCCGCAACGGCGGCACTTGGAACGGGCAGGCACGCGGGCGCTGACGCGATAGCGATAAGCCCGAGTCGCTCGTCAAGACTTAAACCGCCAGTGCTGCAACGCCGACTCATGTCAGAAAACAGTGCCGCCATTAGCTTCATTCTAACGCATTCTTGGTTCGCTCTTCTAGGTTGCTTGGCGAAGTTATTTTTGCATTGCAGGTTTTACGAGTGGCCGGAAAAGAAAAGGTGCAAATTTAAGCAAGCCATAAGAATAGTTGAAAAAGAAGACGGTGTTTGTGGCAGCGGATAAAAAATTAAAGACAAAATAAACACAAAAGTAGTTTGGCGTGATACAATATATGACTCTAAAGTGGCGAAGAATAAGCAAGGAAAGTTGCGCACCGACCAACGTGTAGTTTGGCAATATTGCGAAGTGCCGCGAAGGAAGGATCAATCACTTGACACTTGCCGACGTCGACCAATCAGAGAACACGCCTGGAAATGACATTCTTCTATCGAAACACGCAGGATAGGCGCTTTCGGCAGTTGTCTCGATGAGCTATGTTTCTTTTTTTATTTCTATTACATTTTTTAAAATGAAGCTAAACTCACGGAAATAAGAGAAACAGTCGGTTATTTACATTTCGGGATCTGCCAATTGCTATACCTCACAGTGGCGAATGATATCAGAGATGGTTACTCTCGCTTATATTGTAGAGTGTCCAGGATCGCTCAAACGCCGAGGCTTGAACAGCCTGTAAAAATTTCTAATTTACTTCATCAATAGAATGGTTAAAGCAATATAATCCTAATATTTTTTTGTCAAGTTTTGAACGCTCGAAAGTCGACGCTGGAGGGTATGCAGATATACAGGTATTAGAAATAACACCCTACGCGTAATAATGCTGGATGCCAACGTGGGTTCAAATTATCACGAAAGTATGATGACTGTTCGTCTTCACCATCTGTCGTTAAAATGATGACAATGTTCAAAGAGCTTGTATATAGATTCGTATTTACTGTTTGTAATATATTGCATTCTCGTATTTAACACTTGATCAGACTATTCTATCATACGCATCAATAGATGTCCAGAAAAGACATCGAGCAATTTGCCTGAATCAATGGTTGCGCAGGATGCAAATGACGAAGCTCGAACCGTCTGTTGCTGCGATGGCCTTTAGTCGTTGCACTCGGGCAAATAATATAGGGCACCGAGCATATATCTACTCAATAAAGGTGCACATCCCCTTCAGTAGCATTAAGCAATAGTGGCAAAAAAAAGGCGTCATGGCACACGGTTGCCTCTCGGAAAACGGTTGCGCGTAGATACATTAAGCCAAACTGCACGCATTTCTGAAAGCAGTCGGAACTGTGCGCCTGCTTCAAATAGCCACTTCAGCGCCAGTCGGCGCCGAAATCCACTGAAACGCGAATGCCGTTCGCAAGGCTCAATGGCATGCTCACTATGGCTCACTTTCAGTTGTAGCGTTTCTCACGCTTGAAAGCTCCAAAGGGGAGTCTAATCGTAATCGAGACCACAGACAGAGGCAATGCTTTCGTATCCAAGTGGGATTTAATGCTTCCATGGAAAGATGGGGGAGTTAAAGCTGCTTTCGATAATGCATTCACAAGCCTTTCAATTTGATTACATCGTTCTACTGTTCGGCACAAAGCACAGTCCGCATTTCCTTTTTAGCATTCGGACACATAAGGTTAGCTCTCGGAGGATGTGATCTCACGAACGTGCCTCTCAAAGCCTTATGTTGAGTTAACGTACATTAATACAATGCAGAAAAGAGAGAAGAGTTTCAATTCGCAAAATTTTGCGGTCATCATCATTATCAACAACATTTGTTTGTATGGCTTTCTTTCCTGTGATTTGGTCAACCTGTTAAAAACGTAAGAAGCCAAGCACTTTTCAGACCACCGTGGATTTTTCTAGACTTCATGTTTGTAGAGTGACTATTTCGAAATGTTATACAGTTTTATTTTGTCGGTGCTTTATGCGTTGCACAGAGGTCGTAGAACAGTAACCTTCCGCCTTTGGAGACACAAAAATACTACGTATGTTTGTAATATGAAAACGTTGTGGGTAATTTTTACGCGAAATTCAAAGTGTGTGGAATAATTAAGTGTTTCCTAGGACACTACGTATGCAAGCGATGATGAGCGTAATAAATGCATTCTATAAACACCAGGGGAATAAAAGTTTGCCGAGGCAAACAATTATAAAAAAAGTGGATGAAATAAAGTAAAAATAAATACAAAATTCCAAGGCCGACATACCCGGGTAGCAGCGGTCTCCAAAAAATGTGGAGCTCACTCAAACGCACTCATGAAACAAATTTTGCCTTTAGGACTCACTCAGGCTAAGACTCACCAAATTCTTTTTCATTCGGACTCAGACTCACTGACACTTTTCTGAGCCGGACTCACTCGGACTAAAACTCACCAAAATTTTGGTCGCTCGGACTAACTCTGTCTCAGGTTCACGGCTCGACCTGAGTATGAGTCTGAATAAGTAAACTGATGAAGCCACTAGCGTATAATCAACTTTTTTTACCACAGTGTAAATGCTCTTTAACATCAATAGTCTCATAAAACTGATGTTCTGCTTGGAGCGTTTTGATTTTGTATCTTTAAACATGAGTTATCAATGGTTACAATGCAGTAAAGACATTTTTATCGAAAGAGATGACTCACATGGAATATTTTATGAAGAACTTCCCATGAAAGATTTTGCCAGAGGGAGCTCAAACCCCACTCCCCTCGCCCTCCTCCGTAACTCACGCCTCTAATCAATAAATATTCAGATGGCGTATGAAGGTTAGTGCTTTGAGGTATGTGTGAGTAGACGTGAGTATAAAGGTGAGTCATCATAAGGCTGATAGTAATGCTGAAGTTGAGTAGATAGGACTCAGACTCGCGAGCATATTACTCAGCCTGACTTACTCAAACACATACTCACGCCTTGATCTGAGTCTGAGTGAGTCTGTGTGAGTCGACTGATGAGCAAGTTTGCCGGCCTATGCCGAGTAGTACTGGACATATGTCGGCACATGGGTGGTGCTGGACTGCTGCTCAGAAACGCTTGTGAACGATTGCTGCAATGTGAAGTGCAACATACAAACTCAGAGATCAGTGATGTCGGGATCTTTATTTCGAACGCTAGAGCAGAACAATATCGTACTAGATGAGCTTGCCGTGGTGTGCGTTGCTTAAAGATTCTTCACAACTTGGGGGCATGTTCGCGCAGAATTACCCGTTCACATGTGAAGGCCTAGTTACTTGCTCAAAGCAGGCATTCAGGCTTCAGGCATTCAGGCATTCAGGCTTCGGAACCATTGAGGTTATATTGTGTGCAGTGCCCCAGGGCTCGGGTAAGTGCTTGTTTATAGCAGTCTGAGACTGACAGCTTGGGCCCTGCATAGCGAGGGGAGTGGCAGAGGCAGCAGTCTTCTAGAGAGATCGTGGTACTTTCATATCTCGTTGAACGAGAAGAGAGGCTCGGGTCGCCCAGGAGATGACGCGTTACCCGGCACACGGTCAGTCAAACCTCGTGCAGCCGAATGCGTCTCCTCGTTGGGAATGAGCGAGGTACCCTCAATGGTTCCAATGTGCGCAGGAAACCAAACCAATGAGTGGTTTTTGAGGTTTTCTGGCTTTTTGAATAATCTGTAGGACGTGGGACGCCACCATGCCCATCTGAAAGGCCTTGATAGCGGCCTTGGAGTCTGAATAAATTGTGCCATGTACACCGTCCGTCAATGCAAGAGAAATAACAAACTGCTCTGCAACGCTGGAACTAAACGTGCGGATGGTAGCGTAGCTGATGACTTTGGAATCAAAGTCGACGACCACTGAGCAGAAGGCTTTTTGAGCGGACGAGGCAGCGTCTCCTAGGCAGCAAAGCACACTCGATCTGACCCTCACATCCGCTGAGGTGCCAGATGGTGAGGTCGTCCGCGTAAATCGTGTGGTTAATGTTCGCTATGTTCTCTGAGGCACTCGACAGGTTGATCATGCAGATATTGAACAATGTTGGGGAGATCACTGCCCCCTGATGTGTTTCTTTGGCCCAAGGGTAATTTTGTGGGTCATAAACTCGTTAATCTTCAGCCTTGTGGACCTTGAGGAAAGGAAGGAGCGCACGAAATTGTACGTCCGCTTGCCGACGTGAAACGCAGACGAGCTCTTGAGAATAAAGGCATGTGATATGTTGTCAAAAGCCTTTTGCAAATTCAATCCGAGAATCGCCTTGGTGTCGGCACAGCCGGAGTCAATGATCTGCTGCTCCATCCGCTTCATGGCGTCCTGATTCGAGAGGCCCGACCGAAAGCCAGTCATGTTGTGGGTATAGCATTCGTTAGACTCGAGAGGGAAAAATAAAAGGCACCTATTGCACGCTGCATGTTCTGTTAACTTATGACCCCTCTCGCCTTTCTTCTCACACTAACGGCTCTCTCACATCTTCCACCGGTCCTCAAAGGGTCCCCGAAATATCCATGGCTGAGAACCGCTATTCTAAAGCATAGATGACTTAACTTCTAAGAGTATATTTATCATCATCATCATCATATTTATTTCAGACAACCAGTATACATAGTTGCCTTAGGGGATCAAGCAATGAGACCCGCTGATTGTCACATGATTTTATTAGGGCGCAGTTCTCATTAAAATAATATACCGTATGTTTATCCTGCAGAAGCCCACGGCCTAAATGAAGACCATGAATCGACTGGTATTGTCTTGCTGCGAGAAGCGGGACTGATGGACACCTGGTTGATACATGCCCGAATGCACAGAAGCTTCAGGAACGACAACTACCGCCAATATATATATATACCCGGCTATCCACGACTCTTGCAACTTCATCATCAACCCCCCCCCCCCCTTTCTATTTTCACTGCGGGAGTGCAAGATATATATCTAACTTGACCAACTCCCCATAGCAGTATCATGCACCTTCATTTAGAAAACAAAACACAGTGATGCAAATAAGGCAGAAAGAAATTGATGCTGTTTCAGAACATGAGATCCGAACCGCAGAAATCGCTAACTCTGCCGTTATTATGTTAATTTAAACGGCGCTTGAGACGTGACACCAGAGTGTAAGTAGACAGGACAAACGTAGACTAACAACTTTCTACATCTACTCTGGTGTCTCGTTCCAAGCGCAGTTTAAATTCACATGATAATAGAGAATTTGAGAAGTGGGGCCCCAAGGAGCTTGGGGACCCAAGAAATTTGCGAGCCACCAGGGTGCATGCGCAGAACCCAAGCCACTCTTGGGCTCTTGCGCTCGCGTTGACCCTAGGCCCAATAATCGAAAACTAGCATGGGTCCCCGAGGCGTCTGGGTCGCGAGCGAGACGACACGGACGCAGCGCGTCGTCTCGCATGATTTCAATTTTGCCACGTGTGGCGCCCCATGCGTTTGACCCAATGCAGCTTGCGTTTGACCCAATTCTCAAACTCTGCTGCCCCTCCTAACGCAAGGGCACCCTACCCAACCCAGCCTGGGGACCCATGTCTTGGGTCCCCAATTCTCAAACACTCTAATGTGTTACTAACTAGCACCCAACACACGCTCCTTAAGCTCTGCTGTAGCTCTCATAAGTTCTAGCTTTCTTGATAATCATCAGTTCATTAAATGATGAGGATAATGTTGAGGATAATTATGCTGGTGATTGCGGTGCTGAAACAAATATGTATGCATGCACGATTCCACTGTTCAGAAAGCATTACTATGATATGAAGCACCTCTTATAAACACCATGTTTGAACTCATGGTGACGTAACATATACAACTGTGAATTCAGGTTTCTTAAGAATGCATATGCAATTTAGTGCGTGATGACTTTAAGCACTAGCCTCAATAGGCTGGTTCATTTACGAATAATTGTGCGTAGCATTTACATTGCAAAAATATAACTAAACTTTGTGTGATGCTATTAGCGTAAAGTGGTGAAGTCTTTATGCACAAGAATTCCAACAACTACCCCCTAAATATAACAAACTTTATTGCGATACGCAATAAACTAAAAAAGGTTTATTCGCGTGCGGTAATTTTACCAGTATCTGCTTCTTAATATATAAACAAACTTGGTATTCAAATTTCCACAGCTTAGCATGATTTCAGGGTATTTATTCCATGAATGTTTACCCCGATAGTTTAGCTAGGATATGATATTGATGTCATGATATAAACGGGCGAAGTATACTAGTGCCTGAAAAACACTATCCCGCCAACTAAACAGATGTGGTAGTGCCTACGCTCGCATTTGTTTTGTTTTAGGGCAAGCCCACAGCCAAGAGATTACGAAGTTTAAATGCACGAAAGTTTACTTTCGCCAGTTACGCGCGCCGGAGTTGGACAATATCCCCTACTTCCAAAAGATAATCAAACTATAAGCTTAGTGTCAACAGCGCTCGTATAGACGGTATCGGCGCGCCTGGGCTCACGCGGACAAATTCCGAGGATGAAAAGGACTTCGGTCGCAGTTTCGGTCGCAGTGGTATGAAGTTTCGGTCGCAGTGGTATGAAGGGCTCTGCATCTTTCTGCAGGATCCATTCGGCGCACAAGAAGTGGTAAGCTCTAACATCATTTTTCTCCGCAGTAGAGAGGCGGAACTTATTCGAGCGAGTGAATGCTCATTCGCCGTAGCTATGAGCTTAAATACACAGACACTGCTAGCATGTCGCGGTTAACATGGTGAAATATATAACGTTCCATATGGTGCACCGTAGCGTGGATTTAAACTGCTTGGTTGGTTAATCATCAGGCTAGCATGCTCATCTACACTGCGACGTGTATTTCTGTCATTTTATTGAAAAAAAAATATTTCCTGGAATTGCCCTTGGTTTTTAAGAAGGATAACGAAAGTAAGCAAAAGTAGAAAGGTGAAGAAGACGTGTTTCTGATTTACTGCCTTATAGAGGCACTGTGCATATATGTTCTACACAAAGCATAATGGGAAATTCTAAAATGTTTGTTTTCTTCGAGGCATACTTTCAGACCATTTATTCCGCGATTGATTTATCAATCGCGGATCAATCGCGGAATTTATCTGGCGATTGATTATCTTACCTCGTTGAATGCCTTGCACCTTTAAATAACGCTTCCTGAGCCATGTAACCGCTACGTGGGCCCTCTTTCAGAATCAACCACTTTTATTCCACGTTATACATTAGGAGTTCATCCACACCATTTCTGCTGAAAAAAGACATAACCTTACACTCTTCAAAGAGACCTGCCAGAGAGACCTTCAAAGAGACAAGCCAACATTCTAATGCAAGGGTCTCAAACTAACCACGGGTACCGGGCCGCACCGCCGCAGTGACAGAACTTAGTCTCCTGATGGGCCGGGATTATGAAGATGGTTCAAGCGGGCGGGAGGGGGGGGGGGAAATGTCAGCTACCGTTGCTCTTTGAAAGAAGGCATTTTCCATACCTGCTACATGGGTCAGTTTAGAAAGGGATTCAGCGTAATGTTTGGAGAAACAGGTCGATATCGATCTCCAAATTGACTGAAATCTAGAGGCCGACTCTGAAATTAGTTTAGTTTTACGGTTAAGTTTTAACACATAGTGACCGGGTGGGGTGCCTCACAGAGATGCTTGAGACCAGTCATGTCTGGGTAGGTCATGACGATACTCATTAAGAAATAAAAAAAAACAGGACGAAGACAATCATGTGCGGGCCGGGCCACTACCGAAAGATCTGTGGGCCGAGTGTTTGAGACCTTTGTTCTAATGCAAGTAGTTCGAAAGTTCCATACTTGTAACGCGCATCACCCGTTACAAGGGCCAACCGAACTGCATATTGAGGTAATGAGCCACCGAGGGAACATGCCCATTCTTTTATTGCGATAGGAATTATATGGACAGTCTCGGCAGGAAAATGTCCGTCCCCGTCGCCGTCATTCACCGTATATGTATAAGTATGTGTATATATAGAAAAGCCACAAAGAAAAATAATTCAGAAATTCTTTCCGACGGGCGACCTATCGCTTTGCAGCCCGCCACGTTAGACGTTAAGCCACGACAGCACCGTCTTTCAGCCTGCTAACGGCGAGCTATTTATATACACCATGTAATTCAGCATGCTTTCTTAGTGGCCACATAGATGGCGCGACGTGCGCGCGTGTGGCGCGCTTTAAAGATCGTCGCCCCGCTCCTGCGAACGCCGTTGCTCTTCGCTCTACAGGGCGTCGTCGCTTTCGTGCGCTTATCTCGAGGAAAGAAGGGGCGGCGGGTGGGGTGCTTCGCTTCGCTCGCTGCAGCGGCCGCGTTTTCGAAAGGAGCGCGCTGTTCAAACAGAAATAGGTAACAACTGTGACAATTAGTTCGCGCTCGTCTTGTGTGTACCTGTTCGTTCGTTTCGTGCGTCCTCCTTTATGTTTGAGCAGTGCGCTTCAAGTGTCGAGCTGTGACGCATTAGTTCGCGCTCGTCCTGTGTGCGTTCTTTTCGTGCGTCCTTTGGGCTCGAGCGACGCGCTGCCAATTTTGAGCTGCTTTCCGTTCTTCGCGTTACATTACAATTTATTGCTATCGCATTCATTGCTTCGCCTTTGCGGCGAAACTGTGCCTTTTTCTTTTCTGTTTGGAACTTACATTTTGCATGAGTATTTGCTTTCGTACATGTATTTATTCGAAAGTGCCATAGCGTCCATTCGTCAGCTCGTCTGAATTCAGAGGCCCAGTTAATTCTTCTGCGACACCGGGAAAACAGTATGCAGGTAGAAGGTTTCACTGTATTCAAAAGAAAAATTCGGCAAATCCCACGTACCGTGGGAATCGATGTTATGCGAAGCATGCGCGGGATGGTGACTGTGGCGTAATTTTTCACATTGAGCGAAACGTTACGGAATGACGCGATAGATATGTGGAAGTGCCATGCGCACACTCATATGTTGAAGAGTCCCATATGTATTATATAACCAGCTGTTTACATGCAGTTGCGTAACGATGCCAACAGCAGAATGGGTGTTACCAAGACCAGACGCGGTAAGCTGATATGTAGTGTTTACATTCTTCAATACTGGATAGCGCGAATCCGAAGAAGACAAAGAAAGAACACGGATGCGCAGGACAGGCGTTACTCGCAACTAAGCTTCATTCAGGAAATATTCCCTAGATATATACACAGCCGAGTGGCACGCGCAGGCGCGCTGCTCGTACGTTACAGCCACGGTTGCAGTTGTTACAGTTGTTATGCTTATATTTGTCCGTTGTGACGGAGAACGCACGCACGCAGGGAGCATGAACACACGCATGCACGCAGGAACCCGTGTGCATGTGTGGAAGGGGTTCTTGGCAGTTCTTGACCAAGGTCATCATGACCGTAATCAGTGCCAGCAGCTGGACCGGACTTGTTTCGGATCCGTTCATGATCGTGGCTTCGAGGGGTCTAAGTGCAGTGAAGTGCGAGGTATAGTACAGCTGGTGGAAATCTTGGATGCCTCTTACGATGAAATGATTTATGATGCCTCCTGTCCTGGACGTGGCAGCGAGGTGTTTTAATGCCCTGTCCACATCCAAGCCATCTTTCACGCACTATAAAGACCAGGCCTTGTTCGGTCTTGATAAATCAATGTTGAAGTCACCGGTAATGATGATAGGCCTGGTTCTCTCGGCACAATAATTGTAGGGAAGCATTGACCCCGGTTTTATTGTAATCCACGTGGTCCACGTTACGCACCACGTGGACGAGTGGATGGTAGTTGAGCGTCTTCCACGGCTGTTTTGTCTTCAGCTTCCACACATTCCTTTCGTCCGCCGCGGTGGTGTAGCGGTTACGGTGCTCGGCTGCTGACCCAAAGGTCACGGGTTCGATCCAGGCCGCGGCGGTCGAATTTCGATGGAGGCAAAATGCTAGATGCCCATGTACTGTGCGATCTCGGTACACGTTAAAGATGCCAGATGGTCAAAATTTCCGGAGCCCTTCGCTACGGCGTCTCTCATAATGATATCGTGGTTTTAAGACATGAAAACCCAACAATTATTATTGTTACTTTCCTTGCGTGTCAATGTGTGTGTGTTCGCGGTTACTGTGTTGGTTGACACTCTGTATCACCTGTGCCACATAACAGCAAAACATGAACTCTGTTATGCGGTATGTGCCACATGTGACTGAGAGAAAGGGTTTCATGGCGTACGCGACATGTGTTTTGCGTTATTCATGTCATGACCAGTGGATCGTGTTCGTCATACACTGATCCCCTGCTACGCGAATTTTGGTATACTACAATTTATGGAGGCGACCTGGAGATTGCCCAGACGTAGGCGGCTAGATAGATAAATAGATACGTAGATAGAAACGGCCAAAATGCCTGAGGTTCGCTAAGAAATGCTTCGCATTTAATAGCAGTTTGGGCGCATTGGTATTCTATGACCTTCTGAGTGTTTAGCGCAACTCAAAGAGCGAAAAGACAACAAAGAAAGGCTAGAAGGGAGGATTAAGTGACAGCGTGAGCATCGAGTGCATTCCTTTCAACTTGTACGTTACTTTCGGCTGCCTGCATTATGAATTTTCTGCAATACACAAACTGCTTCAGAACCATTACCACAGTTCATCATCCATACCATGGCGCTGCTTGGCTGGGAATCTTCAATGAATTGAACATTTTAGTTTTCTTCAGATCTCCGAGTGATCTTACGCATTATATATTTACAGCGCTGTCGTTGTGTTGTTGCATTAATGATTCGCTGCAATGCTTGGCATCAACTATTGTAGTTTCTCTACATGCTGTAATTATAGCAATCGCAATCACGGCTAAATGAACGTCGACGTCACACCTGTTAATCCCCCGTGAGCGCGGGCAAACATCATACCCACGTTGCAAACGTCTCTACATAACCGAAAAAGGGTGCATGTCTATAAAACCAGTGTTAAGCTGAACTTCTCCCACTTTTCCCACGTGTCACCAAGAGCTGGCTTCGGTTGTATTAAAATCTATAACAATTTCCGGCAAGCTTTATTTTCCGTTCATCGACGCCTACACAATACTGGAGCAGGCTTTTGCCATCAACTACTGCTTAACTCCTGATGTCGTTATAGCCAACTGCATCTACCTCGCCGCCGAGGTGGTCTGCATCCCTCGTATGAAGAATTTCACAAGGTATACTCCGACCTTTCAAATTGCGGCCAGGCTGGCCGCTCTCAAGAAATGGAAACTACTGTCAGCATTTATTGGACACTTATTCGCTGTCTCTACATGATCTGCATCAAATTAGGTTCTTATTCACGATCGCATGTGGGAACTCATTTTGGATATGGTCTGTGCCTAACGTGTGGTCGAGTCGTTCGGTGTTCGGGACATAACAAAGCGTGCGATATCTGTTGGATCACAATATAATCAACATTTCTTCTCCATCAACACACGGCAAAAAATCACATAGCGATTTTCCAGAGCTTGAAGTCAGACCAACAGCTTCACCTTGCGGCTGTGAGCCATTGAATTTATTAGTCTATTTTTCATCCTCTTTTCCTTTATGGGCTTGAATGCTCAAAATAAACTTCACGTAACTGCAAGCAGAACAGAGTATTTCTGCGCTATCTGGAAACTGAAAGCGATGCCGCGCAAGGATTCCAGTTTGCGTATCTAAGTTGTTTATGGCCTATTAAACTTAGCTTCCACGAAGTTTTAAAATGTTTTTCGCTTGAGCCAGGGGCGTCTTCCTGTTTTCCTGGAAGTCTGAGCTGCGGGAGTCGATGACATGGTGATAAGAATACCTTCGGTGAAGCAATCGGGCACGAAATCATTTTTTAGATAAGACGGGAAGTGTTTTTTCTTTGTTCTATTTCTTGTACTTTTGCGAGCACATAACTGAATGCGTAAGGAAAACAGTAACTGTTGACTGCAAATTGGCTTTCGCAGTCTGGCGACGCTGTGAGCTCATGGAAACCGAAAACACTCCTCGACAGGCTGATGTAAAAAAAAAAGAAAAGAATGTCTAAATTTCGACGTAAAGAACACTTGGGCTTGAAATAGAGGAAGCCAACTGTCAGTGCACGATCAGTATTCGGGCAATGCAAAAGAGGTATATCGAGTCGCATGAATCACGCCAGCACTCTGGCAGTGGAAGCAGGAAGGTAGGCGGAAGTCTGATAAAGCTAGGCGCCTGCTTTCATCGAAACCTGGACAGCTTTAAAGATCAGATTCCCCGAACCACCGTGGAATTCTTTTCACCTTCTTTATTCCTTTGATTTCCCAAAGGCAGTATCCCAAGAAGGCTTTGTTCGCGAATTCGTCGTACCACAAACTGAAGGAACTGAAAGCCCGGAAAACTATTTCTTTTGCGAGAAGGTGGTATGGTTGGTGAGGGTTACATGGTCTACGCCTCCAAGTCACGGGTGACGAAACCGCATCTATTGTCATCCCACTGCGAGACGTCATTTAGCTGCGAAAAATATGATTAGCTTTCAACAGCGGAGCAGCTGAAGCTCTTCACTGTGCCGCGTGGCGTCAACAGAACAGAAAGGTGGCATGTGCCAGGCAGCATAAGCATGCATAGTGTAGTACAGCAAGGAGGTGGGAAAGGGAAGTCAGGTTGAGGAGGAGTTGTGCGAAGGTGAAGGGGAAGAAAATGAGAAGGGGAAAGGGTACAGCATGATATAGCGTTGTACAGTATTGTTTATGCGCCACAAACAGTGTGTATGTGCCAAGCAGCTCCTAGCATAGCCATGCACATGCATAGTACAGCAAGGAGGTGAGAAAGTAAAGTGGGAATGAGGAGGACTGATGTGATGGTGAGGAGGAGGGAAAGAAGGAGGTAAGAGAATAAATCATAGCATAGTCGTGTGCAGTAAAGGAAGGGGTGAGAAAGTGAAAAGAGGGAAAAGAGGAGAAATGTTATATAGAAAGAGATGAAGAAAGAAGATGGAAGAAAGAAGTTGACAATTATGCCAATTGGCCCTAAATAGGCTAATTAAGTCTAATAGACCCTACCATTACTTTCGACCAGTTAGGTCCAACTGACCCTGACATTAAATCGAGTGACTGAGAGACGATCAATTTCACTCCTTGCCGAACGAGAACCAAGCGATACTAATTGACAGTCAATCTATCCCTGTTTAACCTTTCCGTTATACCGTGTGGCGTGAACAGAAACTGACACCGCTTGCCAGGTTGAGCGTAGTTAAAACGTAGATGAGCCTAGTTAGGCCAAGGTGAGTATATGCAAACCTAATTAAGAACATAAGCTTCTTATCGGGTTAAAAAGGGTCACATTTTTCCATATTTTAATGTATCAGTAGCTAGGAGTGACCAGTAAGTGGCGGGACTAGCTAGAACACCACCGCTTCTGCTGTGATTCAGCCTTGCGCTACTTAGAGCAAGCGGCCCAATTCTTCTTGCATATGTGATACTACTGATTTTTCCTCAACCAGATATATATCTTACTTTTTGGGAGGTTCCTTACGTCATTCCTTGCTATCGTCATCGTCAGTTATAGGTGGAATTTCTGAACCCATTTAGTTCTACTTCGAGTGAAGGATAATAAAATAGGTGGCTCCTCAGTCGAATGAGAAGCTTCTTTGAACATCATTCCGTGGTATTTGTTATGCCTGTACCGGATGCTGACGAGGTTCCTCCTATTATTCACGCCTTACCTGTTGTTTGACTGATGCCACGCTTCCTCGGTTATTTATTCATTCAATCCTATCTACAGTAATGGTGGTAATGTGCAGACTTCAAGTACGAAATATAGCCACTGCAAATAAGGTGAGACGCGGCGATACTCAAAGGCATGTTGTAAAAGGCTTTATCTTCGTTGTGCAGGGTTGGGAGGAAAACTACATTGATTTATTTTACTTGTCCTCCTAGCGTGTTGACGTGACAACGGACAGTTTCTATTCAGGAGTCGCCGTTACGACACCACGACAAGAACAGATTACGATGGTGCAGGGTGTCGCTTCGCTTTTTACGTCGCCTCACTTCCTTCACGAAACAAAATGATTTTACTTTCCTTTGCACTCCTTTTATTTTCTATACGGCTGGTCGTTTCCTAGTTGTACACTATCATCGTAGCGCACGTGTCGTCCAGAAAAAGAAATTGCCTAAAGTGTGGTTACGACAGAGTTTTTTTTTCTCAAGCCTGAAACATATAAGGAAGCGACCTAGTAGATTTTATACGAGGATGAGCTCTCTCTGCAAGCTGTAACTTACAATGCGACCAAGAAGTTTTCCGTCGACCGCTAAAAGAAATAGACATGTGCGCGACGCTGCCATTGTATTTTACATTCTTGCCAAAATTAATTATTTTTTATTTGACCTTGATAAGTCCAGGCTGGCCAATAAAATGCATACTATGTTAGGTTCACTTCTTAAGAATGCGTAGACAGCGTCATTCAATGAAGGAACACGAATACATTCGTTGTTTTACACACTATTTTATTGCTGCTATCAGAGGGTCCAGAAGTTATACATTCATATAAGTGCACCTTGCGATGACGGCCTCATAAGTTCAAATTCCAGGGACATGGCGAAGAGGTAGGGAAGCGTTCGCTTCACGCTTACGCACGTAGTGTTCTTTATCGCACCACTGTTGAGACAGCAATAGCTAGTTTTTCATAGAAGAAATTTAATCTTCTTTGCCATGTGCGTACGACATCATGCATACCCTAGTATTCATACAAGTAGCAATCAAATCCTTGCTGCTAATCACAAAGCTGATAAACTTCAAAGCAGTTTCTAAGTACATCTCTATCGATACCCCTGCATGGCCTTTTAAGAGTAAGCGCCACTGTCGCAGAAACGAGACGAGACGATCGAGACAAACTGCGTTCGATGCGGAGGATAAACAAGATTCTTCTTTTTCTTTATTTTTCTCATTAATGCGCGCGCTCTTCCGTGCCCGCTGTCTTCCTCTTCTTCTTCTCTCCTTGTCTTCGGCGAGTTTCAATAGCCACATTTTCAGTGATGTTCCTAAGAAGCGCCCTCTTGACTGCTGACCCGAAGGTCGCGGGATCGAATCCTGGCCGCGAGGGCTGCATTTCGATGGAGGCTAAATGCTAGAGACCCGTGTGTTTGGATTAAGGCGCGCATTAAAGAACCCTAAGTTGTCGAAATGTCGGCGCCTTCCACTACGGCGTCTTTCATATTTATGTCTTGGTTTTGGGACGTGAAAGCCTAACATTTATTGAAAAGTGTCCACCACGGCAAGAGTAATATAGATCGCATTAGTTTAGCGGCTGCAAATTAGTTCCTTTTGTAAAACTGATTAAGCCCTTGTGTTCTGTTTCTCAAGTACGAGTTTGCTCAAGTACGAATGGCACGGCCGCTCGATCTCCCGCGCGAATGGGCTCACCAAATTGCTCCACCAAACAGCCACACGTTCCTGCAGGATTTTTCAAATACGCACGTGGGGACAATTAACCAACGCATACTGCCATGGCGTATATGGCCAAAGGTAGAATATATTCTGCCTTTTTTTTTTGGTGGGGAAAAGATGCGCAAATTGTCGTACATTCGTTGTTTTTCTATACAAAAAGCGAAACCATTCGTGCAAAACCTCTCCGGATTGTCTGACCGGAGCGCAATTATAGTGCTCTTCCTACCTTATTTAATAAACTAAGCGCACTACAACACGCTTACGATGATTCTGCTTGCATGTAAACATATCCGCTACTTCTAGAGAGGTACGCCGGTACCCGGCTTTGTTTTGTGGTGTATCACACTAGAAAATAGGTGGCCAGACAACAAACAGCTAGTGTAGGCATAGGCGCTCGCACAGGGAGGCGGAGGGGGGGGGGGGGGGGTGCCGTCGCCCGTAACCATAGAAGGGGGCCCCATGTCAGCACCATCAAATCTTTACTTATTCGCACCTGTCAAGTCATTGGTTTAAGTAGAGGTTATAGTCATGCAGGTTTTTTACGAAAATGGCGGACGAGGGCGCGTGATGTTGCATTCAAAGAACTGCTTACTTCGCCAGGGACTAAGCCCGGCTGTTGTGAGCCGCGCGTGAGTGCTTCATTTTTATTTTCCCATTCATTGCGCAGCTTGTTTGCTTTTGGAGTCGTCCAATAGGAGCGGAGGGGGATGAAGGGTTCGCAGAAATGATACATTGCCCCCCCCCTTCCCTACTCTCTTTAATGGAGAACACTGCTCACTCTTATTGATGTAGCTCATATACTAGTTGATGTGAAACAAAAGAAGTGGATCTGGGCAGGCCACGTGATGCGTAGGACAGACAACCACCGGTTAGTTAGAGTACCGGAGTGGATACCAAGGGAAGAAAAAGTTAAAGCAGCTTCCCACTAGTGGTGCCAAGCCTGAAGGAAGTGTGGAACTCGGCGGCCTTCTTCGTTTGTCTTTATTTCTCTCTTTCTTTCTGCCAAACTTTCTTTTTTGCTCATCTCTCTCTTGTTATATGCGTTTATGTGTCTGTTTATTTATATTTTTTTCTTTATCTCTTTGTGTATTTGTTTCTGTTTGCGCTCTTTCTACCTTTCTTTCTATCTTTTTCTCTCTCGCTTTATTGCTTTCTGTTCCTGTCTTTCTTCCCTTTCATTCTCTCTATTTATCTCTTCTTTATATGTATGCTTTACTCTCTTCATAAACGTAGCGTGTATTAGTGCGGTATATAACACGAAGAAACACGGCACAGACGTTGAGATGGGTAGGCGCTAAAAGCTTGCGCCTGCTTTTCTCTACGAGAGCCGTATACGGCTGTGGTCTCAACGCCTGTGTGCTGTTTCTTTTATGTACCGCGCTAATACACGCTACGTTATGGATGACCAACTCGCCCGAGCATGAACACTCCTGAATTATTCTCCCCCCCCCCCTTTCCTTTACCCTCAACCTCACATCTTTCCTTCTCACCCTCACTTACCTTTCCTACCCCCTTGCCATAACTATACTGTACTATACGATACTATACTACGCAAGGCAATGCTATTCTCTGCTAGCGTGCTTGGATAGCCGAGTGGTTACGGCGCTAGCCTTCGTGTCACGGGCACGCGGGTTGAAATCCCGCCTCGCCAAGAAAATTTTTCGCCAAGTTCTTTTCTCTTTCTCTTTCGTTCCCTCTCTCTCTCACTTTACTCGTCCTCTCGTTCATCAGGGTTATTGCATACCACGCCAGACAAATCGGCGCACGTGATCTGAGAACGAAGCAGCAGATGAAAGCGACGAAGATAGCACGTGTCGGTTCATGATTATGATAGTTTTCTGTCGGTGACTAACGGCACAATGAAAAGCTTAACAGCTCAGCGGCAAAAAAAATGCCCCCACCTCCCTGAAGGGAATCGCGAGGAAATGCGAATGCATTTCTTGCGCCGAGAGTACACGGCGTAGTAATTTTAATGGCGTAAAGCTGGACACATCGACGCGCTCAAGTGTCTCCCTTTTGGGCGCCTCTTTCAACGAACGCTTCCTACGTGCGTTCGTAATCACCTCAGGGATGTTGCCATCGCCTTCAATGCAGCACAAACGCGTTTAGAACGCGCTGTTTTCAGGCTGTGCCAAGGCAGCACAAACGCTACAAACGCGTTTCAAACGCACTGCATTGAAGCGGCGGCGCAGGGAGGAGAGAGAGAGCGAACGGCGAGAGAAGGAGTGGCGAAGCACTGCACCTACCCTCTCCTCCACTCTCTCCACACACGCAATGCGTGCGCCCTCACACGCCAGAGCGCGCTCTTCCTCTCCACTCACTCTCCGCTACTCCGCCCGCACCACCTGCTACGGTTGCTAGGGACGAGGATAAGCGCGCGCGCCCGCAGCTGTTGCTATAGGAGAGGGAGTGAGAGCGGAGAGGCGCGCGGACAACGCGGGATGCCTCACATAGCCCGACTAAGAAATGCATTCGAATTTAAAAGTCCAGAATGGCAGCGAGTTAGACGCAGTGATGAAATTATGAAGTTAGTAAGAAGAGAATAGAATCAGCTGGCGCAAGACAAGGCAAACCGATCATTAGGAGATATTTTCGTCCTAGAGTGGACAAAAAGCAGGCTCAGAATGATGATGATGAGGATAATGATAGCTAACGTTTCTAAACAGAATGGTGGTTCCATGCGGCTTCGCGTGGATGATAGGCGGCTTAACAAGACGATCCACAGGAAGGTTTTCACCTACCGCGAATAGACGTCTTCGCTGCAATATTTGTTTGTGCGCGTCTGTACATATGATCAAACAAATACCTTTAAACAGGTGATCGTAAATGCCAACAGATCGTGGCCCACGTATCGATTACTGCTCACATTTAAAGTAGATTTAACGCTTTCTATAAATTAGAAAATAAACTTAATATTAGGACTGCTTAAACACACGATCCTCACTTATACTACAGACATGTTCAGCGACTGCCGATATCTTTGCATAGAAGACAGTTTTTAAACCACTGCCCGCATGTAGGGTCTTGTTAGTTTAAATAGTTGAGCCGGAATTAGAGTATTGAACACAAAGCGATGCATATACCGCGAACAGCGATGCATGTACCGCTTTAACATGGTCGTCAACGTGTAAAGATCTGCAGTACCATAGATTTATCTAATATTTATCGCTAATTAAAAGCTGTATCATCGCAGTTTATTGTGAATTGACACTTGGGTGCGCGTTGCAATTACTCGCATCCTGTTGGAGGTAACGCATTATGGCCGAGATTTATATTAAGACATGCGCGTAATTGGAGAGAAAAAAGAAAACCTTTCTAAAGGCTTGCCTTCTTTGAAACAAAGGTTCTGGTTAAGCGCAAGGCGCCAATCAGCTTTCGTCTTACGCTCGTCCGGGACGCTAAGAAGGATGAAATTTTGCACAAAGCTGAGTTTGCTTCGATGCAACAGGATTCAAGTTTCACGGAGAGTCCTGCACGGAAAGATAATTCCACTCTCGGAGAAGACGTCGCTTCGCTGAAGACGCCGAAAGGCAAATCCTAAGCTTCCGGTGGAGATCGCCTTCCCTCTACGTAATAAAAGATCAGTCAATGAAGACGGCTTGTAATCTGGTGTTCGCAAGAGGATATTGAGGGCTCTCTTAACTGTCAGCCTTGTTAAAGTTACAATTATTCTCTGCAACTGTAAAATAAGTTTTGCACAACTCCACGGAAGCAGACCTTTTATATTTCTATTTTTCTGCAGTGCTTTTTTCTTCTTATGCTTAAAAGTACACTCATAATAATGAGATTAGTTTCCATGCCTTGTAAGTGACAGAGCGAATCAGTAAAAATATCCGGACTTATAATGAGCAGGAGCGATCAGGTTATGATGGAAACTTTCTTTGCATTTCGTTCAGTCAATATTTGACATTTAGCCCGGACGGCGTGCTGAATTTGCGTTAACACTGTACAAACCTGCTGACATAAAAGCTTCCTTTTAATCCTCGATCACAAAATTTCGACATTGCGTATAGTTATAGCGTCTTCATCGCAAACGCTTTCTGCGCGTGTGCAACTAATTTTCCACACCACGTCCCTTGTATACACGCATAAATTGTATGTATAAAAGAATGGGTAGCATCCGGACATAATAATAATAATATCTGGGGTTTAACGTCCCAAAACCGCGCTGTGATTATGAGACATGCCGTAGTGGAGGGCTCCGGAAATGTCGACCTCCTGGGATTCTTTAACGTGCAGCTAAATCTAAGTACACGGGCCTCAAACATTTTCTCCTCCATCAAAAACGCAGCCGCCGTGGCCGGGATTCGATCCCGCCACCTTCGGGTCAGCAGTCGGGCGCCATAACCACTAGACCACCGTGGCGGGGCAGCAACCCGACAAAAAGGCAGCTATAGTCTGGCTCCAGTATACTATGTTCGAAATACGGAATACGGAAGTATACGTAATGTATACTGCGTTCCTAAAAGACGTAAACGCGAGTTGGAGACCAACATGACATTTTTTTTTTTCTGCCCTACGACTGATTAGCGGCACGACCAACGATTTTACGTTCGTGTTCCTGTTCCAAACACGTTCGGTTTTCAAATATTCCGAAAGTTTTGTTTTACAACATAAAACTGGTACTAAATGGATGGTTCTGGGTCATGTTAACAGCTATATTGGATAGTTATGATATCGACGTACAAGTTTACTTAAGATAAGTGACAAGTAACTGTTAGGGTATTTAATGAAAATTAATTGAATGAGTTCACTGCAAGAGCGAACGCTTTTCGTGTAACCAGTTTGGATCGCTGTAGCTCCAGGCGGAGCCGATCTCAACCACGCGCTTGTTTTTATGTGGACGCTGAGATCTGGATCGCCTGCGCCAAACCACAATCTTGACCCAAAGCATATACCAGGGCACACGAACGCCAATTTGCGAGTGCGAGTATCAGACACCTAAGTCAAGCATTAGGGTCGCCTCCTGATTTTCAGTCTTCGTAGGCCGCCTCACGCTCGTTGGACAGTTGAATAATGGTGACGGCGTATAGAAAACAGAAATCGCTCGCGTTACTTGACTGCACCCGCCCACCCCTATAAAAATGACGCATGGCCTGGAAGACGGTGTTTTTAACGTTCCCTTGTAAAGATATGGCAATCGATAATTGCAAGTGAATTGTTCAATTACTGTTATGGTCCCGTGGTTGTTTTCCGAATGCACGTATAGGAGAAGTGCTTGTTGCTTCCCTTTTATGTAATGAATATGTAGTAAATATAGACTGGTTCAGGGAAGAATGAAAACAGGCACTGTAAGCAGCCAATGCTGCTGAAACTCCATTTAACGAAGTAACGAGTACGCTCGAATTATTTCTTTGAATTGGAGCGGTGGTAAAATCGAGAAACGAATTTTCGGGTCCTTCGAAATCAAATCGTAACGTACAGTCACCCGAAAGTTACCGCGTCATTTTATTTGCCACTAACACATGCTTGAGCGTGTAGAAATTCCTCGATGGCAGCTCCAGCATAAAGCCTCCCTATGCCCAGGCGATACAGGCGAGAGAGACTGTCACGTTTCGTCATGAAAAGCAGCCCGTGTTCAAATACAGGAAGTACTAATGAAAACGTATGAGGAGTGTCATGAGTCAGGAGGCCACGAGGCGCGTGCCGTAAGGCAGAATGTGGCGATGGTGTTCGCGGCACGGAAAAGTACCCGATGGTGTGTACTCCGCCACGTCCACGCACGCCAGTGGCCGGCGAAAGGCGCGTTCCACGCGACCCGAGCCGTGGAGAAAGACCACAGAAGAAGGAGTAGTCACTGTTCGGTGGAGTTGGAAAGGAGCAAGGCGGTGCAAGCCAGCGTCGCACCCGCGATTGGAACAGCAGGGCCCAGTTCTGGAGGCAGCGTTGCGAGAGGCCTGGGAGGGTGGCCGTCGACCTTGGTGTCTACCGAGCGAGGCTCCCCGGGCTTGCGGCAGCCTCATCGCAGCAGTTCTCGTGGCACCTGCGGCACTACCCCAGCTCGACAAGGAGATGGCAACCCACCGACAATCCCCGGAGAGCCAGGATCTAGTGGCACTGAGGAGAGGCTGAGAGTTAGGCCTACCCGGGAAACACCGATTTTCTGCACGAGGAACGAAGCATCGGCGATGAAGACAATCAGCGAGGCGTCTGATCGATGACGACGACTGTGATACGTCGACGGGAAATGGCGTCGACGTTCGCACCGAATCAAGGCGGCGAGCACCACGAACCGTAATAACGTACGATTGGTATCGCGACTGACTGAGAGACCACAGTGGCCAGACTTTCGAGTCAGGAGGAGCTAAGCGTAGCTCGAAGCCTTTGTGATGTTAGTGAATGAACACTAACTTATGATTTTCCTAATGTGTCAATTATTGTTGTAAATTTTGAGTGTGTGTGAATTGTGTTTGCCGTGGTGTGCCAGGTAAATTGTGGCGCCATGGTCTCCGGCCTCTCTATCTCTCTCTCCCAATTCCACTCCGCATTGCGAGCGCTCCCGAGATACGTGCCAAGGAGGCAGAGTTAGAAAGTTTCGAGCAGACAACCATTGCCATCTGCCGCATAAACCACTAGATTCTGAAAGCAACCACCGTGTTCCTGTGGGTGTATCTGCAGGGACAACAAGCCCCTACCGCCCCTAGAGACATGTGATCATAGGTGTGCGCAGGGTTCCCCATTAGGGGGGGCGACGGTTCATCGCAGCGCCCCCCCACCCTACTAAGTCCATGTATGGGGCAGATTTTGCGCCCCCCCCCGCTCTTAGGTGACTAGAAGGGTCAATGTACGGGGCAGATTTTGCGCCCCCCTTTTTGGATGATTAGGGGGGGAGACTGCCCCCCCTGTCCCCCCTGTGCGCACGCCTATGCATGTGATATGTAAAAGCGCCACCGACTGTTAATTCCGTTGTTCCTTGCAAGGGCGCGGCATGCAGCCTCGTCAGAATAAAACTAGTGTCATGACTACGGCGGCTGGGTGCTTTAAAGGGGCCCTGCAACACCTTTCTTAGTTATATTGGAATAGTCTCATTATTGACGTATGACTCTTCACGAGTCATATGCCGCAAAAATTTTTCGAATCCGTCAAGTCTAAGTGGTGTTACCAAATTATAGAGATCACGTTCCGCAGCTTTCTCCCTCAACTCAACGCCGCGAACGCGCGGAGAGCTAGGCAGCGACTCGATGGAGGGAGCGCAGACGAGCGAGGCTCCGCCCAAGAGCGCCGGCGGAAATTTTTTCTTCATTTTTTTCTCTCTGACGTCTGGGCGCAACCACGTGGTCTGTGCCGCCACTTCCGGTCGGCTTGCGTCGTTCTCGTCGAGCGGAGCCGATGTGTATCGCGCGTGCTTGAAAACTGCGCGTCGGTTTGGTAATGTTGGGTGTGCACCTCGAACGCCGTAGTGTTTTCATCGCTCTGCCAACCATGGAAGCAAACCTGCGCGCTCGTTTGGAACGAATGACAGCTGAGATCGGTTTCGGCCCATACTCCGATACACCGCCTCGTAAGACGGCACTGGCAGACGACCCCGAAGCGCCGCCATTACCGGACGCCAGCATTGTTATCGGAGACATGCTGCACGGCTGCCTCGGTCGGTCGTGAGAACGTGCCGACGATGCAGTTCCCAGCTGACGAGGCAACACTCGAACGGCTGCCACTCTCAACGGCAACCGGCGATGGTCAAAAGCACAGAAATATTCACGTTTTCGGCACTGCGCATGGCGAAGAAAACGGAACCACGCAACTACGAGCAGACGAGCTATCGGTGAGACCGGAAGTGCTAAAATTAATGTTTGTTCGGTGTTTTTAACGCGATAACAGAATATAAACATACATATTATCTACTTATTGAACTCAAAATTAACAACGAAAGTAATAATGAGGGTGTTATCGTGATTATAACATCAGCCAATGGTGGAACTGCCGACAATCGCGTCATATTTTGCGGACTAATACATCATTTGTCGAGAGAAGAGGGAGCGATTTTCAGCTGACGTTGAGAATTTATTGTAAATTCCAGGCCGTGCGCATCGCTGTAATATTTGGCTCGCGTGTTCTCGGGAGCCTCGACTACCGATCGGCAGCGCTTTTTGAGCATGCTCGAAAAGTGTTGCAGGGCCCCTTTAAAGCGATAGCGTTACAGCGCCCGTCTGAAGAAAAGCTATCTGTGTTTTATACGGATTGGAAAGAAATCGCTACATTTTCTCTCATTGAATTACGGAAAGCTTTGTTAAATCGAGTTCAGTGCCATGAAAGCTTCGTTAATTCGAGTCGATCGCAACATTGAATTTCCATTCGCCGGCAGGGGTACCTGCCGGCGAATGGAAATTTCTTCGTTCGTAAAATCGTTGGCAATTCATAAAAAAAAAAACGTAGTGCAACTCCGCACTAGTGCTGCGAAGACTGAGGTAGCAGCGGAGCTGGTGGCGTTCCCCTCCTCCTTCCCGTTTTCTCTAGCTCTCCCCATTTCTTTCTTTTTTTCGGCTCTTCCTATCTTTCTTCCTCTGTCTTTCATTTCTTTCTCTCTATCTCTGTTTTTCTCGCTTCCTCTTTCTATCTCTTTCTCGCACTCTCTACATAATTCTCTTCCTTTCTTTGATTCTCTCTCTTTCTGTGCTATGTTTTACTCTCTCCTCCTTTTCCGCTCCTGACCCTCGCATCTGTCCTCCTCCCCCTCACTTCACTTTCCCACCCCTCATTGCTATCTATACTCTACTATACAAGGTTATGCTCCGCTCTGCTATCCACTCGCCTTCGGATTGTATGTACGCGGGTTCGAATCTCGCCTCGCGAAGAAATTTTTTCCCCTAGAATTTATCTCTTTCTCTACCTATATATCTTTCTTTGTATACGTACTTGGGGTCTTCGGCTCACCACCGTCGCTTCGCAGCCATTCCTTGGGCTACCTGTTGCTTAGAGTAACAGTGAGCTGAGCTAGTTGGTAGGTGTTCATGTTAAAGAGACAGGGCGTGCTTACACGGACACGAGAGTGAAGTCAGGACGCCACAAACGCCGTCTCTTGTGTCCGTGTTTGCACGCCCTTGCCTCTGTAACATGAATACTAACTGTTGCTTTCTTCATTTTGAATGCGCCCGCGAGGAGTAGTTGGATATGTCCGATTTCTGTCTCACATACTCGTTCATGATGAGGATAGTTTTCTGCTGACCGTGGACATTTTAAGGCCGGCTATAACAGCTTCACAGTTGAAACATGTTTCGTTATATCTAGTCTTAACTGTATTATCCGGCTCAAGCAAATACGCATGAGCATAAACAAGATAAACGAGAAAGGAGGTCGAAACGTACGCGTTGTTAACATGCAGCTAAAGAAGCCTTACTGTCTTTGGCATCTCACAACGGTTGCAGTGCCGTACTCATTTACACCTGTTGTGCACTCCTCTTGAGAATTGCGGTTGCTTTTTCATTAGTTTTCGTATCTCGATCAAATTGCAACTATCTAGTGGCAAGTCAGTGCCTGTGCCAGTCCTGTGTCTTTTATTCATTGTCACTTTTTAAACTGCGGTTGATTGAATATGGACTACCAAGTGAAACAGTAAGATAGCCTTCTTTGTGAGCAAAATAGTACAACAATTGCCCCGCCAGACAAAATGGAAAATGAAGTTTTTTTTTTAATTTAACCGCCTTCTGTATGTATTCATTGCAAAAAGAAGATCGATGTATCCACTGCCGTGCAAAAAAATGCAGGGGAGCCTGATGCAAATTCTAATTGATGCAAACACCTATGCCGTCTCTACGACGTTCAAATATGGTAGCCGCAGGGGCACTAAAGTAACTTGCCATGAGTGATCAATTCATAGACATGCAGTTTCTTCGAAGCAAAACCCAAGTGTTGTCAAATTCCCTGCCACATAAAATACAGCTATTTCGTGGAAGTATAAAGAACGCCCATTACTCGGCTGCCACTATTCGTATCTTCATGTAAGAGAATGGCATCTCCGCAATTTTCTTACGTGGTGTCTGTTAAGCGCACTTCACACGACAAACAAACACGAAGGTTTGCGTCGAGGAGCCTGATTAGGGTCACGTGGTGCAATTCATGTCATTGCGACACGCCCCCGTAATAGCGTACACACCCACGCAGCTTCCATCATTTCCTGTAGTGTATACAGACTGTCTCTGTTGAAGAAGTCATACACTGCAAACCGTTTCACACCTTTATAAGTGTATTTGCGATAAAACACCTATCGTTTTCTTTTTTTCACCCTTTTTCTGCCAATATTATCCGAAAGGGGGTAATGTCTTCCTTGTACACCCATCGCACACCTTTTTTTATTTTTGGGTGTACGATGAGTGTATGTTCTGTCAAACACCCATGGGTGTTCTTTGAATTTTACACCTATGGGTTAATTCACCCCGTGGCACTTGGACATTTCTGGGATAAACGTTTCGCATTTATTTTTGTTACACACTGCCGATCTACTATTCTACGGCAGTCAGTACTCACATCCATAGTACAGAAAGGTGAAAAATAAAAATAATGACCGTTTGAATACAGCAAAGAGACAACCAAGAGAGTACATGACGAAACATGATGCTGCCAAAAGGAATCAGTGACACAGCGTAAGCACATAAGGTGTTCCACTGGGTGATTGTTTGATGAAAGTGTATATGCAAGTCTTCTGCACTCCAGTTCAGCCACCTTTGTTGTGTGGAAAGACTGGGTAAAGCGGCTAATGGTAAGCGCTATGAATACGAATTCATCAACTCTGAACATTTTGTACCGTTTTGTTTAAAGCTTTTGTTTTTGTAGTTCTGCAGGAGGTCCAATCGGGATGTTCTCCAGCTATAACACATTACAAACGAACCTAACTGATTGTCTTTGAATACATTCCAGTTTTTGTTTATTAGAGGTTGTCCAGGAATCCCACGCCGCTGCTGCATACTCCAATATGGGTTGAATAAATGTTATCTGTATGCTTCTCTATAGCAATGAACGTTACGTGCTCATTTCAGTACAAATCGGAGGATATCCTCACTCCAAAATACTTACAGCTGCGCACTGTTTAAAGTTTGATTATTGATGAAAGAGGTGAACTCAAGTGGTTGGTTTTTGCAAGCTATGGATGACTTAGGCCTCGTCTTTACTATTAATTGTCATCTTCCATGTGCAACACCAGCGCAAAATTGTACTTAATGCTTGGTTTAGTAGGACCTGACCATTAGAGCTGTATATTTCTTGGTATATTACGCAGTCATCTGCACACAGCTCGATTCGCGCACCTATGTTCTGAACAATGTCACTAATGAAGACCAAAAAAGAGCAGAATGCTCCATGAGATTTTCGGAGCATGCTCAATGCTCCATGTGATATTTGCTATATTGCATGGAGCACCTTATTTTCTAGGTTTTGCGATTTGCAGAGAAAAGAAAACAGATAAGCTTTAATAAAAAAAGTATGGTGGAAAGCATCACAAAATTTCATGCAATACTAGTAAGCAATAACATCCAGCTGACAACCTCACACTGAAAATAATAAACACAAACAGTGAATCACTCCCAACAATAATAGTAGGTAGCAAACAACAACAGCCAGTTGACATCACATAGAAAAAAGAAGATACAAATAGAGAATCAGAGGCCCTTTGGGTGTCTCCATGTTTTTCCCCATTTCTCTCTAGCACTGGAAATGCAACAAAGTAGATTTAGTTCAGCTCTGTAATCATAGATTCACTCATGCTCTTTCACGTGCTTCTTTACAGTGCCCTGAATCCAACCCCCCTACATTGTATCGTCTACACACATTTCTCACCGCATCAGTCACCCACAGCAAGTCACATGCCCATGCGCCTGAATTACTCGTTTGACTGCCTCATTCATTCCATGAATTTCCAGGGACTGGAACTGTCTTCGTACTGACATTGCCAGCCTATCCTTGTAGTCAGGGCTTAAAGTCAGGGAGGGGGGGGGGGCTCGGCAGTCCAAGGGTGGCACTGCGGCACCCATTTGACAACTGCTGGAGTTGAATTTTTTGGCAGTAGTGCTTTGTGCGGGGAAATTATACTCTGCAATTTTCCGAATAATGATTTAATCGCGAATGTTTGGTTGACGGGGTGTCAGCAGAACAGAAGAAAACAGGTATCGTTGTACTGCTGAATGCAATTAACTGAGACACTGAACACCACGGGCAACGCCTCCTGAAACCACGGGTCACCACCCTGTTCGACAGAGCGTCTTGGCACAGCATACTGTTTCACGAGGCACCTGAGTGTGAAGCTACCTGCTCGTGAATCAGTAATGGTTCACCTTGGTCTGCTAAGCTTGCCACTCAATTTTCATTCTTTTAGTTGTGCATCACAAGTCTGCTGTAATTGCAAAGACGCATGTATTTTGCCTAGTTTATTAGGCAAGTGGTAGTGAAAATAAAATATAGCATTGTCGTGCCTGAGGTTCTGAATGCAGTGGGTCAACTGACGTTACTTATTTTGAGCTCACATATATTTAAGCCTTTACATCCCGATTTATTTTTGAGAAATCGTTCCCAAAATAATTCCATTTATTGCTTGTGTAAGGAGGAAGATCATATGCCGCAGTGGGCACGATGACCATCGGGGGTTGGGCCGCGCCTTGCTGGGTGGTTTCGTCTGCCATTTCCGGGGGAGCGGGCAGTCTCCTGTGTCGTAGTTCCAGGTTGAGTACCCAGCACCTCCACCACTCTGCAACGGGGTTTATTGGCGACAACCCTTACAAAAATTGGTTTCACTGGTCTGTCACCTATGAGTCACCACCCAGTCACCCCAGTCACCTCCCTGTAGACTTGACCTTTCTGCAGACCTGGTCTGCAGATATTCTGCAGATATTCTGCAGACCCCGACCAGACGGCACGCAGACTTGTCTGATAATGTGCGCCCAGAATGTATATAATATATGTGTATGAATCTATATATTCTGCACCATGACACATTTCATAATAATGATTAAATGAATTTCACCTTTCAGTCACCCACCAGCCACCCACAAGTCACCCCCATATAGACCTAGTCTGCAGATTTTCTGCAGACCCATAGAAGACGGCACGCAGACTTTTCTGATAATGAGCGCCCAGAGTGCGTACGTGTGGATGTATATAATATATATGTATGTATCTATATAATCTGGAGCATGACACATATGATAATAATGATTAAGTGGATTTCACCTTTCAGTCACACACTTATAGGGGGTGTCAGAAAGTCTGTCACTTGTCTTCACGTGCTCTGCACCTGGGTTGTTCATGGTCTGTAGAATTTCAGCAGAAAGGCTGCAGCTTTTCTGGAGCACCATGTGACAGCCTGCCAGCTGGTAATTGGAATTCGCTAATTAAAATAGGGTTGCACATTTGGCGGGTGTACATTAAAAGATATGTGTGCTTTATGGCTACCTAACATCCAGCATAAATTTACATGCATTCTGTGAACGTGTAAATTTAAAATTTTGAAGCGCACGAATTTTCCCACCGGCACTGAATGGCAGGTCAAGATACCATGGCTATATATACCGAGTGTTCGGTGTTAGGTTGTGAAGCGCGAGTGTGCGGTATTTACTTTGCTGTTGTTGCGTGTGCGCTGTGGTCATGTGTTGGTGGGTGTATGTACGGTATTCTACCCCTGGACGCTGCATGTTACTCGACTCGTGGTGCTAACGCAAAGGGCAGCTCTTATTTATTTTTTCATCCGCGACAAAGCTCCGCACACATTCTGCAGAAATGGTGCAGAAACTCTGCAGACGTTCTGCAGACATTCTGCCGGCATGCTGCATCCTGGCGGCTACAAATGCTCTGCAGACTTTCTGCAGAAAGGGTGTTCCAATTGCCTACCGGGAGGTGACAAGGGGTGACAGAAAGTCTGTCACTTTTCTTTCCGCATTCCGAATCAGGGGTGACTCGTGGTCTGTAGAATTTCTGCAGATAGGCTGTAAGCTTTTTTGTAAGGGAAGTAGTGCTTGAGAAGGAGGCTCACGGACGCTGAAGGCGGGCAGCGAAAACCAACAAAAGAGGCACAGTCCAAGCGCCAACAGCTCGTGCTCGGCTCTTTCAGCTAAGGTAGTGGCCCACTGCGGCATATGATCTTCTTCGTCCTTACACTTGATTGGATTGACACGTTGAATGAATGCCCGAAATACATTCGGAATAATATATGTATTTGTTTAGCATTCATAAGCATTTGTTCAGTTTAGATACAATTGGCTTCACTGCACTGTGATCATCGCAAACACTTTTCCTAGCGCTAAATCTATAGCATATATATACAGTGAAATCTCGTTGATACGATTCTGCATAATACGTTTTTCAGCCTAATACGTGTTTTCGTTTTTATTCCCGGCCAACATCCCTTGAAAATAATGCACTTTCATGCGTTTAATACCATCACATTTTGGCCAACACTGGATAATACGACTGCGAAAGTGGATCTTGACCAATATATCGAGAAATCCTGCGCTTATTCTTCGCTATGCCAGCTCGCACCGCGTTCCAACAACCCACGAGCTGCGCGTAGCAGAGCCGCTGAGGCCACAACAGCATCAGTTTAGCGGCGAGCGAAAAGATCGCTGCTAGGCGATCTTTTCTTTGAGATTATATGTATACATATATATTGCCGCTTTGTGAGGGTCCCCCCTCCAGTGAAGGGAGACTTTAAGCCGTGCTTGTAGTCATGCAGCCCTTACCGTGTCGTCGCAATGCTGACTGCGATTCGAATACACTGTGTAAAGCATAACAAAACATAACACTGCCGCAGAAAGAAAGCTGCGCCCACGCGACCCAACAACAGCCGGGGCGCCGCCTCCTCAAACTTCGCAGCCGCCGCGCGTGCGCAGGGCGCGGAACAGCTTTATCCCCACGTGACTTATGCAACGCGCTCAGACACGCCGCCGGACTGTACCGTTTTGTGCGTGTGTTGTGCGTCGCCTCCCGATCGGTCGAGTTTTGCAGTCGGTGCTTCGGTTGTTTGAAGTGTGCCTGCGCTCTGTGCTCGTCCTTTTCCTTCTGCCAGTGCTACTTATTACGAAGATGCACTATACTCAGAGGGAGACCTGCAGCTTCATATCGTGGAGCACTCGAACTGAAACGGTATGTACCACTATCACTTTGCTACGGCCAGCGCTTTGTTAACTCCGAGAGCGCGATCTAATGCCGTTAACTAAGCTTTTCTTAACTGGTTGACGATCGGTGAGCATTTGTTAACGTAGCGAGCATATGTGAGTGTATTGTTTCATCGGGATGAAGGCAAAGTTGTGTGACATTAGGCGCGGGCAAGCTTCGCTTTGTTTGGTGTTGAAAGCAGTGTGCGCATGCGCGGCTGTCATTCGGAGGGGGATTTGAACGCAGTTGTGGCGGTGCCCTCCTGTCGGCGGTGGTGTTGGAAGGGGGCCCCACTCTCGATGAACCACTATTTTGATTTAAGAATAGTTGGGTTGTGAAGGCGCATGTTACCTCTAAACGTCGAGCGTGTCTAAGGCGTGTATGCTTCGGCCTGTTGGTAATCCAAGTGCATTTTTTTTTCGCACAAGAAAAAACAAAAAAAAAACAGGACAGAAAACAACGACGTGGTGTCCGCGTCATTCTTTTCCGTCCTTGTTTGTTTTGTGCGCTAAATCTACCGTGATGCTCGGGTTGATGCGTGTGGTTCATTTTAACGCATCATGTTGCTTCGTTTTAGGTACGCCGCGCGAAGCTCGCCTAAGTGCTAATACATTCCGTTTCCTTAAATTCGTACCGATGTTTTAATTCATCCGTAACATAGGTTGCCTGATAATGCCGGCACCCGTGCATGGGGAGCCGTTCGTTAAACTTGACTTGTGTTCGAATGAATTTTTCATGTCTGTGTGGCCGAATCGCCTTGCCTACCTGAACTGTGCAAGCGCTAGTTCGAGCATCAGTGTGCACTTAGACGTGCGCAGGGTTCCCCATCAGGGGGGAGGGGAGTAGAAAGGTTAATCGCTGCCCCCCCGCCGTTAATCGCTGCCCCCTCCCCCCGACTTTGCGCCCCCCCCCCCTCTGTCTGAGTGGACTAGTGGGGGTGACCCCCGCCCCTCTTCGTGCGTACACCTGAGGGCCCGCGTTCGAGCACAATTTATTTTATTCTGTTTGTTTCCATTATGTCTATCTTTCATTATTTTGTTGCGGTCAATAAGAGTTATATGCGCCTCGCCTCGCTTTGGTGTTGTAACTTCGCTAAATACTTTTACGTGTAAAAAACGCGGTTTGTACGACCACCTCCAATGATATTATTTGGTAAAAGACAAGCCTAATGATTTATCAGATATTTTAAATTCTCCAATCATCTTCAAGGCTGTAAGTTGCAGCCTTGAAGAGAACTCCTCGTGCATAGTTTTGTTTTATATGCTTTTTATCGATGTGCATGAATCCTTCATGCCCATAAAGAATGCTCCTTTTTCTTTTAAATGCGGATAATATTTGTCAAATAGTACTTTCTCTTTCCAAAACAAGCTAATTGCACGTAGAAAAGCTGTTAATTCTCTCCAGTTACATATGCGGCATGGTATGAGCTTGATATTTGGATGGTACTATCGTAAGCAATATGAGCCCGAACACGCGAGCGCGTGGCGAACAGCCTTGAACCTTACGTCGGCTGATTCGCAGCGGCGGCTGTCGGAAACAAAGTGGAAAGGGCGCCGCGCTTCCACTAGCTGTTGACCCTCCCGCTTCGATACTGTTGATGCGAAACAGCAGCTTAGAGAGTGTCAGTGGCCGCTAGGGGTGATATGAATTTTCATCAACGCGAACAGCCATATCAGACTAGGTAGCTGCTGAGATATCGGCTGTGACGTAGCCTGCCACGATGCGCGACCATACTTGCGCATCGGTATCTCGGTGGTGTCGGCTGAGGATTTTGCTGCGCCTCATTTATTTATTTTATTGTCATTGCTAGCGGTCATTGGCACGCAACCAGCCGACATCTCGCAGCAACGCTAGCGAGGCGGCAGTACCAACAGTCAGCGGTACAGCGCCCCCCTGTCCCCTCTAGTTTCGGAAGCGCCATCCACGTATCTATCTAAGTTTTGAGGCTATTTTCCACGTGCTCGCATGTTCGAGCTCATATTACTCACGATAGTACATGGTACAGAAACTGTTATTTACTGAAACAAATAATTGACTGCGTAGCGCTTTCCAGACAATGATTTTTTATAGGGGTGTGCGAATATTCGAAAGTTTCGAATATTCGTCGAATAATACATTCGAAATATTCGTATTCGATTCGAAAATTGTGTATTCGAAAAGTTTTGAATATTCGATAACTTCGAATATTCGAAGAATTCGAATATGCGATTCGATTATCATGCATAAATAACTTGCCTTCCCCATTTCTGCTGCGTTCGTGTAGCTAAAAACGTTGCCGAGAGGAGGATAAACATCGTAAGTACGCGGAGGCACGATATCTGCCTGCGACGAGGGCCCCAATACGTATGATTATTGCTGGTGCGTCTCCGACGTGCAGCGCTGTTGGCGATCATGTACCGTACATTTTCAATATTATGCGGCCTAACGTGCAGCACTAGCACCGTTCACTATGCGGGACCACTTCTGAAGAAAGACAGTGACCCATGTGAGTGGTGGCGGACTTTAGGCACCTTCAGATTTTCAGTGGCAGGAGGGGGGGGAGCTGTCTCTGTTAGAAGGGAGCGCCTGCTGCCTGATCATGTGGAGCAAATCATATTTCTTCATCATAACATCTAGTCATTACTTTCATTGTGGCCGTGATATTTGCTTGTGTTGTGATGTGCATTGTGCTAGCCTGGACATTGTGTTCTGGAGATAGCAGTGTATGTTGTGTTGCCAGTCAGGCTGTTAATGCTTTTTTTTGAACATTTTCAAAAGCTACAAAATAAGCTTCTGCTTAATATTGTTACTGTGATTACCTCGTCTTGCTTGGAGGCATAAAGTTTTCCTTTGATATTATTGTTTTACATTATACAGAAACGAATGCCCGTGTAAAATCGATTCGTTTTTATTTCTTGCTCATTCTTCTGCATTTTAATACAAGCCATTTTGTGTCGATAACGTCAACATGTATTCCACTTTGTGGTTATTCGTTTTTATTCGATTTTGTGACTTTTTTTTTGCAAGTTTAATTTGATATTGACACTTTAGCACACATGCCTGCAACCTTTGGCCCGATTTTCGATATTTTTTGAAATTGATTTTTGAGGTATATGACATTTGCAATATTTTTAAAAGAAATAAATACTCGTATAATTGATACCAATGAGTTGTCGTTGGAAAGGGATAATCTTTATATTTCAACATAACACCTTTTTTATGTAGGTAATGCATTGTGTGGTCACGTCCCTATTCTCATGCATTTTGTGCATATTACCGCATTCAGCATGCGCTGCAACCTGCGCGTCATGGCCCGATTGCTCACTTTTTTGTGTTGGAGCCACAATCCATTGCTCTTGAGAAAGTGGGAAAGGTTTCATAATTCCAGCAATGTGCACAGTTTTCTACTTCACCCATGTGCTTTCCCAGAAAAGAGATAATATGGAGGCCTGCGGTGGAAAACAACATTCTGAGTCCTTATAATGTTGCGTGAGTTGTCACGGAACATTGATACCCTGCTCCTGTATCAGCTACAGCTGTTGGATGGCGGTGTTTACCCTACTAAGAAAGTCGACAACACGCACAATGGTGTGGGCACTGCTGGAATATTGAAACTTTATCAATCCACTTTTTCATCAAGGGATTGCACATTTCTGAACTATCTCCTTAACAGGATAACGGCCAGACCGTACCTTGTGTGTTCCAGTTGATTCCAAACACATACACTGATGTTATGCAGCCCATTTAAGACGATGGCACCTTATTTTATCAACTGCATAAGTGCAGGTATAATAAGTGGCACCAATATTTCCCTTCTTGGGAAAATTCATTCTGGGGTGCGCCCAAAGGGACCAGATGTCTGTAGTGCCCCAAGGAGGCTGACAGGGAAGAAGGTTCATTTGTGCTTCTCTCTGTAACTGCTACGTTTTTGAGGGCGTTTTTATCTATTACACCCCACTCGCACGGGTGTAGCTTGTTCTAAGACCCATACAGCACTATACGGCTGTGTTACAATGAAGCATGTTAAATTGAATTCCCCTTTATGAAGTGGAAATAACGCCCTTGCTTCATATTTTGAAACAAACGCCTTGGTCATTTGTGCTCCATGTCATTTGTGCTCCTTGTTTGGCGGCATACGCGATGCCGCTCTGCACACTCGAGAAAGGTCATTGAATACCGTAGAATTTGTCTCGGATGTACGAGCTCTGTGTTTATTAGAGCTTGACTTTATTTTGTACTATTGGATAACTGTGTTAACATCTTGCAATATGTGTCAACACATTTTAAGTAATGCCTTTGTATTCAGTCACGATTGCACTGTATATGTAAGGGCCATATATGCCGTGCTTCATATGCACCATAAAATCAGTGCTGCTGCCAGGATTTTCCCTCTGTGGCAGGAGCCACTATAATAGGTCATGCGCCCTTGAAAGGACTAGCTAAAGGGTAAGCTTTTTAGCGTTTTAATGGGAGCCAACTGGGAGGGGGGAGCCACTCGAATTATGGAAATTTTTACCTGGGTGTTTGGGTGTAATTGTGCATAAACACCCTAACGCCCTTTTTCTCGTTTGGGTGTAATGTGCTTTTACACCCCACACCCTTTTTTCATTTGGGTGTAATATGCTTTTACACCCAACCACACCCATTGGGTGAAAGTTTGAAATTACACCTATTCTATAGGTGTAATCCTGCTTGGTACACCTATTTTTTGGGGTGTAGGGGTGTGAGTTATAGACACCAAGTTACACCCATACGGGCGTAATGTGGTTTATAGTGTACTTAGCGCATCTTTTTTTAGCGCGCATATCCACATGGCATGTAGATTACACCAAACATATCGTAGTATCGCAAAGTTTGTAAACAAAGGGAACAGAAGAACGAGATGAAAGAAAGGAGTTCGCATTCCGTACTATGTCGCGCTCAGTTTCGCATGTATAATATATCTCTTTAAATCCGTCCAGTGTGTTAACATCTTTTCTAAAGATGTGACTTACTTAGCGTTATTGTCTTCATAATGTGCCCGGCCGCCCACACGTAAACGACAGTCCGCCCTCAGTATGAAAGGTGGCGTGCTCTCTACCTTTTCACTTTGTAGAGCAGATCAGTCGCGCATAAAAGTCGCTACAGGTAAGTCCATACACGTTGGCAGTTTCCTAAGCTACGTACTTCCCACGCACCCATTGAGCTCAAGCTACGTGGGTGCGCATAGAACGAAAATGCGATGCATTAAACAGGTATGGTTCCATTACTAAGATCATGGGGAAAGAAGCGAAAGAAGATTGCAAGATGTGGATTTTCAAAATTCCATCATGCTTGGAGGAAAGCAAGTACAGGGTGATGAAGTTACGAGAACCTGATTATTTCAGCCAAGTTCTGAGTGGCCACGCGGTTTGTCTGATACAAATTTTTGAGCGTGTGCATTTGTATGCGCGGGTGAAAGATCACAGTTTTTGATCGGTCGAGATGGGAAGCGTGGGAAAACAACTCTGTCATTTAATATAAACCACACTTATTTGAAGAGATGTTGCAAAATTGTACTTCATTGTGCCAGATAAACTAACAATAGTACCTTATACCTTCCGGCATGATCAGTTGCTTGCTCGAACAAGTCTCTTGAAAGAACTATTCTCTAACGCTATTAAAAAAATGCCCCTGCCTCCCCGAAGGGAATCGTGAGGAAATGCGAATGCATTTCTTGCGCCGAGAGTACACGGCGTAGTAATTTTAATGGCGTAAAGCTGGACACATCGACGCGCTCAAGTGCCTCCCTTTTGGGCGCCTCTTTCAACGAACGCTTCCTACGTGCGTTCGTAATCACCTCAGGGATGTTGCCACCGCCTTCAATGCAGCACAAACGCGTTTAGAACGGGCTGTTTTCAGGCTGTGCCAAGGCAGCACAAACGCTACAAACGCGTTTCAAACGCACTGCATTGAGGCGGTGGCGCAGGGAGGAGAGAGAGCGAACGGCGAGAGAAGGAGCGGCGAAGCACTGCACCTACACTCTCCTACACTCTATCCACACACGTGGGAGCTCCGCCGAGCTCCCGCGATGCGAGCGCCCTCACACGCCAGAGCGCGCTCCTCCTCTCCACTCACTCTACGCTACTCCGCCCGCACCACCTGCTCCGGTTTCTAGGGGCGAGGATAAGCGCGAGCGCCCGCAGCTGTTGCTATGGGAGAGAGAGTGAGAGCGGAGAGGCGCGCGGACAACGCCGGATGCCTGAAATAGCCCGACTAAGAAATGCATTCGCATTTAAAAATGAAGGCGTGAACCAAGAAACAGAGTAGCAGAGTAGCAGGCCTGAGCTTGTGCGCCCTGGCCTGCTCTCTGCACAAGGGAGAATGGAAAGGGGAAAGAAGAGTGATGATGATGATAGGGACAGGAAGAGGTGATGCGTATGTACGATAACCACATAACACACTGGTCATCTTAAAGACTAGTGTCAAGTCTAGTACTCTTCAGAAAGTTAATAAATGCCCTTGTAGCAGTTGCTGTTGCTGCGTGGTCGGATATTGCGGACAATTGGCTAGTTTCACCGAGGGTTTTCACACCGATTCCTGCGAACGTTGTAGCCAGCGTCTTCCGTTCAGGACACTGTCTATAGGGCAGTCGCAAAATGTATGTGTTAAGGTCTCATCCACTTGGCAGCGCTCACAGTTCGTTCTGTCCGCAGGGCCAATAAGGTGCACGTAGTGTCGAGTGAAGGCGACGCCCAGTCCAATCCTCCGAATCAAACTGGCGTGGCGTCACTTTATTTCAGCCAGTAGTCGAAAAGTCATGTGAAGGTCTGTTTGCCAGCTGACGCCTATGCGGATGATCTGCGTAGACCAGTGAGTTGTTGTGAACTCTCGCATAAGCGATCTCAACAAAGAGTTCACGTCAGTTCGCGAGTGTGGAATTTTTACGTGAACGGCGCTGTTGTCCGCAGCGGCTTTTGCTACAGCACCAGCTAGCGCATTGCCTGCGAAGCCACAGCGTCCAGGTACCCATTGGGATATGATCGAGTGACCATTCCATTGCGTGAGATCGAATCCCTGCATCATTTTGCAATCCAGTACCTAATATTGTCCTTTTCTTGAGCATGAATGAAAGGCTTACAATGCGGATTTTGCAATGTAAGCCATTGCATTGTCCATTTGCATGGTGTTTGGTCGGATACAAATCGAACAGCTTTCCGTATAGCAACCGATTTTGCTGCTGTTCAAGATGACTTACGGTCTAACGTGGTCTTTTTAGCGTGTGGGTTGAGAAGAGCTAGATCGCGAAACTGAGGTCGCAGAAGACAGAGCAAATGTGGACGAGCACACAAGGACCTACCAACTATCCGAAGGCGCAGCTTTTTTAAGTGTGGGCTGGGCATTGCATGCTGTTCAAACGGTAAAAACCACCAAACAAAAAGGGAAAATATTGGGCCGAAGACTCGGACAATATTGCTTATCACCTTGTTTACTTGAATATTAATTGAAAGTAGTGAATGCAAAAGCACGAACATGATATCTCAGTTTTTGCTTAAGCTTTAGCGAATCAAGCACCCCTTGAAGCGTTAAAAATGCAAAAAGCCGTGATTGTTTATATGCAAGCATACTTACTTGGACCCCTTGCGAGTGTACGTGGGATCCGCTACGCAATGTCCACGTCCGAAAACCTTAATATGCATGCAGGTTTACATACCTTTGTGCAGAGAAAACATGACGACAGAAAACATTCAGTAAGAAAGAATGCAGGGTGAATGAACGAGAGTACCCGTGGACCGCTGTTTGGGCTCAGCGTTGCCGCAGACATGTCCATGCCATCACGCGCTTCGTCGCCCCAAACTGCACGGTTCGGCGTTGGTGGCTGTATGCAGACGAGCGCCGTCTGGCCGACGGGGCGATCTTTCCCCGGAGCACGCAGCTTAATTAACCCTGGCTCTACTGCTCCGTTCCGACATAGCGTGGCTTTCATCTCCCGGGCAACGCGTAGGCGAGACGAGATTGGACCTGCAGCTACAGGCGCACGCTGGGTCGAGATTGAAGTTTCAGTATAACAAAAAAACTTCGAAGAAATATATCCCTAAAGTCGGTTCGTGCATACTATGAATAACCAGGTTGGCATTCGCTTGCAGCGAAGTAAGGTGTCCTCGTTTATTTACTACTTTCAAGAAACATGCGAGAAACTTGAACATTAAGACGATAAAAAAATGCATGTACGACACAGAAAAGGTGAGACAGACTCCACGTGCGTTGGAAAATGACGTCGTCTTTACTGCACCAAGGCATCGCATAGAGCAACCATAACCTGCCCCGCACTGACGAGACCACAAAGTCATGTCTTAACACAGATGATGACGGTGTATCTGCAAAAGCAATGGAAAGGTCAACGCGTTTTTTAAAACATACTACTCACACCTACTGTGGAAAATTAGCCAAGAAATGGGTCGACTAGTTTATAGTAAATAACTGAGGGATGATACAGCCTAAGTGTCGTTGCGAGGTGAAGCAGTACATGCTAAAATGAAAGCAGAAATGGCATGACGAATAAAAAGTTAATATTAAAAAGCGCATCATCCTAATAGATCAAATATAAAGAAATGATATACACCATGCGTGACTCTTCGGGTAAGCTTGCATGCACATTTCGTTGGAATACACATGAAGTATCATAGAGAAATCTCTACGGTAGCTGTGCACCTTAATATATTCTCAAAAGTGAAAAAAAAAACAAAGTTTTTCTGATTTCACTGCCTATTCTAATTTACCACGGCGCGGGCACACACAGCCCTCGTTAGAGTTGCCTTGTTTGCCAAGGACGCCGTAAACAAATGAGATGGCCTAAGATACCGCAGTCATAGCGTGATTCGAAAGCATAGGCGTCATAGGTCACGATAAACTACCTAACAGTCACATGGTATACCTGACAGCTAACACAATATTAAATTGTAATCAGCGCCTTGAAGAAACCACGGCCGGAAATGTTCTAACTGTTACGAAGGCGAGTAGCACTATTTCCACATGAAATCCAGAATGTAGAAAAACACTCCTTCCTTTATGACTATTCCCCATAAAGAAAAGCAATTTACGGTGAAATCCTGTGAAAAAACTCCGAAATAAGAAAACAGGGTATCCTCTACTGGAGAGGGAATGACCGATCATTACGCACTGCATAAAAACAATCAAGCATGAAGACGAAAACTGTAAAACAGGCTGACCTTATTTATACTTCCATTATGTGATGATAATAGCAGTATTCTTATCAAGCAACACGAAAAAGCTTCCATTTCCAACTTTAATTTAGTTCCCCTTGCCCCAATCTTGGTAAGTACTTCAGTGTGGATGGGAGTCAAGTGGTCAAAGGATCTAGATCTGCATATGCATCTACACCTACTTCTGCGCCACCGCGTACCACAGGATGAGATTATTATGAGAGAAACTGCACTAAAAAAAAATAAAAACGTCCACAAAGGAAGAACAGCACAAGCGCATACTAACAACTGAAAATGTTATTGAAAACACGAAAAATATACTGGGCAAACCCACGTGTGCGCGATTAAACAAAAAAAAAAAAATCGGCAGATTTCACGCAGTGTGGGAATCGATGTAATGCGAAGCAGCCAGCAAAGAGCAGCATACATCGTCTTGTTTGTCATTGAAGCTAATGAAGTCATTCACGTCGTGACATCTAGTTCACCATATATCGTGAGATTGTCATATATGCATGCGTGTACAATCTGGTATATGCCATGCTAATGAAACATATTCTGCTACATATATAGGATGCGTGACCTGCTATTTATGTTCGCCACTCCTGTCATGCCATACCAATTTAGGTATATATCCAGTTAACAAAATGGCCGCGACTGCACCATGAGCGTGGCGTCCTAAAGCATACCTACATGACGTCCATGTCATGATTTTCATTTTACACCTGTTATTTGTGTTCGTCACACAGTCACGTCACGCGATACCAATTTATTTATTGATTTTGAACAATACAAAAGCATTGTCCGCGGTCATGACAAAAGGAGATGGTGTATATCAAGCTAGCGAAATGGCCGCGAGCGCACCATGAGCGTGGAATGTAAATCATACTGTACATGACATGTGTGTCATGATTTTCATGTTAACTCCTGTTATTTAGGTTCGTGACATAGTCACGTCGCGAGAAACCAATCTTGGTGTATATCAAGCTAGTGAAACGGCCGCCGGCGCACCATGAGCGTGGCACGTAAGTCATACTGTGCATGACATGCGTGTCATGATTTTCATGTTACACCTGTTACTTGTGTTCGTCACACAGTCACGTCGCGCGATCCGAAGTTTGGTGTTTATCAAGCTAGCGAAACGGCCGCCAGCGCACCATGAGCGTGGCACGTAAGTCATGATGTACACGACATTCTTGTCATGATTTTCATGTTAATTCCTGTTATTTATGTTCGTCACACAGTCACGTCACGCGATACCAATTTTGGTGTATATCAAGCTAGATAAATGGCCGCGAGCGCACCATGAGCTCTCATGATTTTCATGTTAATTCCTGTTATTTAGGTTCGTGACACAGTCACGTCACGAGATACCAATTTTGGTGTATATCAAGCTAGCGAAATGGCCGCGAGCGCACCATGAGTGTGGAATGTAAATCATGCTGTACATGTCATGCGTGTCATGATTTTCATGCTAACTCCTGTTATTTAGGTTCGTGACACAGTCACGTCACGAGATACCAATTTTGGTGTATATCAAGCTAGCGAAACGGCCGCCAGCGCACCATGAGCGTGGCACGTAAGTCATGCTTTGCATGACATGCATGTTATGATTTTCATGTTACCACCTGTTATTTGTGTTCGTCACACAGTCACGTCGCGCGATCCGAAGTTTGGTGTATATCAAGCTAGCGAACGGCCCGCCAGCGCACCATGAGCGTGGCACGTAAGTCATAATGTACACGACATTCTTGTCATGATTTTCATGTTAATTCCTGTTATTTATGTTCGTCACACAGTTACGTCGCGAGATATTATTTTGGTGTATATCAGGCTAGCGAAACTGTCGCCAGCGCACCATGAGCGTGGCACGTAAGTCATGCTGTGCATGACATGCGTCTCATGATTTGCACGTTAGGACCTGTCACTTATGTTCGTCATACACTCTTGTCACGCCATACCAATTTTGGTATATAGCAAACTAACGAAACGGCCGCAAGAGCACCAAAACAGTGGCATGTAAATCATGTCGTTCATGGCATGGATATCATGATTTTCATGTTATGACCTGTCATTTATGGTCGTCATAAAGTCATGTTTCGCCATACCAATTTTGATGTAAATCCGAATAACGGAACGGCCAGGAGAGCACAAAGTCGTAGGCGGCTAGATAGATAGATAGATACGCTCAAAGTCGCAGAAGTTCGCTAAGAAATGCTTCTCATTTAAAAACCTACATGTGCGTATAAAGATACCCAATCTCTGCTTTGTGTATTGCTACGGAGGGCTTGGCGACACAACCGTCTCCTGCTTTAAAAATAAGATAAGCTTCAACAAGATCACGTGTCGTGCGTTCTTTGTGCAGAACAAGAACTTTCGTACCTCAAAAAAAAAACTGGCTGCAATTACAATCACGGCAATGTAATGACAGGTTTGTTGAAGTCTGTCCTTTTTCGAGCAACCAAAGTTCTTGCGCGGCACAAAGAACGCACGACACGTGAGCTCGTCGAAGCTTATTTTATTTTCAAAGCACGAGACGGTTATGTCGCTGAGTCCTCCGTTGTATTACACAGAGCAGAGATTGGGTATCTTAATGTGCACATGTAGGTATTTTGTAGCGTTTGCTACACTTGCCTAGCCGGAGCCAATTTCGCGTGGAGCGTCATGAGCCGTGCTGCGCATGCGCGAGGATCAGTGATGTCACACGGCTGGGTCACCGGAGCTGGCATCTCACGCGCTCTCCGACACCGCCGCGCGCGGCTCGCCGCTGCTTGTCTGCGGGTTCAGGAGGAGTGGCGTCGTAGCCGCGGCAGACAAACTGGCGCGGCTACGACGGCGGCGAGTCGCGCGCGCCGGCGCCGCCGGTGTGCGCTTTCCATGGTGACGTCGTAGCCTTGGCAGACGTAGTGGCGCCAGCGCACGCGCAGCTATTCGCCTTCGCTGTGCAGTCACCGTCTGTCACTGTGCCGGAGCCGCTTGATAGCGCCTCTGACTGGCGTTTGCAGGTGGGTAACGCCATGGAGAGGGAGAGCGCAAATGCTGCTCGATGGCGCAGAAGGGCCGAGAAGCTTATCTCATCGGATCCCGAAGTAGTTGCCTGGCAATTAGCGGCTCAGCGTACGAAGAATGAACAAAAGAAGGCTAATAATCCTAGACAACCTGGAAAGCTAAGAATAATGAGCTGAACCTTTGCTAACGCTACGCATACCCTGGCATAGCCGAGCTAAGCCACTGCAAATGTTTTTGTTTAATCACGCGCACGTGGGTTCGCCCTATATATTTTTCGTGTTTTCAATAAAATTTTCAGTTGTTAGTATGCGCCTGTGCCGTTCTGTTCTCCCTTTGTCAACGTTTGTTTTTAATTCGTTTTTTGCGTAGTTTCCCTCATAGTGAATTACCAACTCGCCCAACAGTCTGTTGTTCACAGAATGAGAATCAAGCGCCTCTCCCTCCGCTTCACACATGCCCTTTAGAAACCCAAGGCACACTACAGCATTACCGTGCACGGGCGTAAGTCAAGCCGGTCTGTGGGGAAATAATTACAGCTGCCTTGCTTCCGCGTCTTGCTCGCTGCTTTATTTTAGCTGTCGTTTCTTTCTTTTTAGTGTCGCGCTCCTTTGGAGCGCTCTCTAATCCCGCGTGGTAAGACTGAGCGGCAAAAATAAATTTACGCCCATCTGCGATCGTAACTGCTGATCTTTATTCGTAAAGGCGCTTCCATTCAAGTCTGAAGGTCGCCGTCCTTTCAGCGCTTGCACTGAGACAAGAACTTCTTACCTTTGGTCGCCATTCTTGATCAGGGACAGCTTTTGCAATGCGACCAGTGTTTGGGAAAGCTTTAAGTCATGGTTAAAAGAGCACAGATGGTATCAACAGTGGCAGGCAGTGCGCCTGTTCGATTTCTGCATTATTTCTGCGGTGTACTTGCAGCCTTACTAGTTTGTAATCGTGTTTCTATATTAACGCATCGTTAGCAATTTTCCAAGCCTCTCCAAGTGGCGTCTCGAGTAATTATTTTTTTTTAGCTAACTTTGATTGAATGAACTTTCACTATAGTAAAAAAAAATACTTATGATATGCAAATGTGTTTAACCACTGTAGTTCAGCTGTCTCAAGGGGAGGCGTCAACTTTCCTCACAACACCTCCCATTCGGGTTTTCACGGTGCCTGAAAAGACGTTTTTCTTCCTTCACTGCCTTCAGCCGAAGCATTAACAGGCACCGCCAGAGCTTTTACATAACACCGCACTCATTGGAAAAGAAACGGGCACTATAGACAGCATGTGAACCTGACAACAAAGGATGGAATGCCAAAAAAAAGTCACAGTTTCGCCGCAAGGGCGAAGCAATGAATGCGATAGCAAGAAAAGCGGCCCGTGATGGACTCGCTGCTACGCTGCATAAACATCTGCCCCCGGCAGCAACCATACTCGCGGACAACTTTTCTTGGCAATGAAGCTGAGGCTACAGAGCCACAATGCACGTATCCTACTGCTAATGAATTTAGTGCCACAATTGTGCCCGTATTTTCTGCGTGAGATATATAAAATACTCCTTCATTTTCTACATGTAGCTTTTTGAGACGGAACGCAGCGCTCACAAGCGAGATATATGTATGTCTTTTACTTTATACGTTGTCACTTTGCGTTTTTGCGTGCGTGAAAAAGTCGCGCCTTTTACCCGTACCATATACGCTAAGCAGGGTTTGCGTCGAAATGCGACGCTAGCCATCACTTTCCACGGCGTTACGAGACGCGCGCCAAACTGGACTACTTCGCGTAGCAGTACACGTGCAGACGCTCCGCCCCGTAGCTTTCCCTTCATTGCCAAGAAAAGTTGTCCGCAAGTATACCGCGCGAGCAGACAGCGGAAGGGCAAGGTTCTCCCTGCGTAAATATTAGAACAAGCGAGCGAGCTGGCCGATGACTTTTAAATGCGCATGTTTAGGGAGCCTTCATGTGCGCGCCGTCGGAGGCACGGAGGCGCGCACATGAGTGGTCCCGGCGCCCGTTGCCCTCCTCGCGCCATCTCGCTGGTAATGAAGAAACGCTTACAAGCGCCTGCCGTCTCTGAGTCCTGCCAGCGGTAAAGTGTGTGTATATAACGCTCGCCGTTAGCTGCCTCAATGATCTGCTCCTTGTGGCGCAATGGCTATGTATATATATGGCGCAATGGCTATATATATATATATATATATGTATATATATATATATATATATACATACTTATACATACACGGTGCATGACGGCGGCGACGGGGACGGCAAAAACCAGCGGATACTGTCCATACAATTGCTATCGCTATAAAAAAACGATGATTGCAAAAGTCAACGTAATAGTCGACGCCAGCCGTCCGCCTGTTGTTCGTACACAATGCTTGCGTGCAAGACCGATACGAGAGGCCGATGCCTACACGTGGAAGCGAAATAATGGAGACGAAAGGCTTTTAGCAATTATAAACATCAAACGCACCAAACACAGATCATTACACCCATGCGAGCAATCGAGGACAGGGGTACAGTAACTGCACAGAATAACGCCGATTTTCTCTGAGCTTGAAGTGGCTCTATATAAAACAGCAGGTTTGTTACAGCTGACACCTGAGCACTGAAAGAGATCACCTTTTGCCACCGACTATATTTTCTTCCAATAGTCTTGGAGGCGTGGCTCGTGAGTGCTTGAATATATCATGTCTGTCACAAAAGTTGATTCTTCGAAAAAGAAGACACATCGTACTGGATGTGCTAGCAGTTAGCCATCTGAGGTCAGAGTCTATTTAGGATGGCACACTTAGAGCGCAACGACTTACTGTATTACCTGAAGCAGGAGGGCTGATGCATACAAAAAAGAAAAACTCAGTTACAGAGCCAAGAAGGAGCAGTCATCACGTAATTTAAAATAAAACAAAAAAACAAATGCAACATGCAATTGAGATCATAAGAGGCAACAGGAAAAATAAAAATCCGGCAGATCCCACGCACTGTGGGAATCGATGTAATGCGAAGCAGCCAGCAAAGAGGTGCATACATCGCTTTGTTTATTTTTGAGCCAAATGAAATCGTTCATGCCGTGACATCTAGTTCAAGATATATCTCATGTTTGCCTTGCACGCGTGCATGCACAATATGGTATATACCATGCCAATGAGACGTATATTCTCGTATATACACTGCACGACCGGTCATTTACGTTCATCACGCACTCCTGTGATGCCATACCAATTTTGGTATATATCCACTTATCTAAACGGCCGGAAGCGCACCATAACAGTGTCATGTAAATCATACCGTACATGGCATACATAACATAATTCGCATGTTAGGACCTGTCATTTATGTTCGTCATACAGTCACATCGCACAATACCAATTCTGGTGTATATCAAACGAGCGAAATGGCCGCAAGTCCACCATGAGCGTGGCATGTAAATCATGCCATACATGACACGCATGTTATGGTTTTCATGTTACCACCTGTCATTTATGTTCGTCATACATTCGCGTCACGCAATGCCAATTTTAGTGTATATCAAGCTAGCGAAACGGCCGCGATCGGACAATGAGCGTGGCATGCAAATCATGCCGTAAATCATATACATATCATTATTTTCAAGTTACCACCTGTCATATATGTTTGTCATACAGTCACGTTGCGCAATACCAATTTTGGTGTATATCAAGCGAGAAAAACGGCCGCGAATGCACCATGAGCGTGGCATGTAAATCATGACATGCATGTCATGGTTTTCATGTTACCACCTGTTATTCATGTTCTTCTTAATACAGTCACATCGCGCAATACCAATTTTGGTTCATATCAATCTAGCGAAACGGCCGCGAGTGCGTCATGAGCGTGGCATGTAAATTATGTCGTGCATGACACGCATGTCATTATTTTCATGTTACCACCTCTAATTTGCGTTCGTCATACAGTCGCGTCGTGCAATACCAATTTTGGGGTATATCAAGCCCGCGAAACTGCCGCGAATGCACCATGAGCGTGGCATGTAAATCATGACATACATGACATGCATGTCATGGTTTTCATGTTACCATCTGTTATTCATGTTCTTCATACAGTCATATCGCGCAATATCAATTTTGGTGTATATCAACCTAGCGAAACGACCGCGAGTGCGTCATGAGCGTGGCATGTAAATCATGACGTGCATGACACGCGTGTCACGATTTTCATGTTACCACCTCTAATTTACGTTCGTCATACAGTCACGTCGCGCAATAACAATTTTGGTGTATATCAAGCCAGCGAAACGGCCGCGAATGCACCATGAGCGTGGCACGTAAAGCATGACATACATGACATGCATATCATGGTTTTCATGTTGCCACCTGTTATTCATGTTCTTCATACAGTCACATCGCGCAATATCAATTTTGGTGTATATCAACCTAGCGAAACGGCCGCTAGTGCGTCATGAGCGTGGCATGTAAATCATGACGTGCATGACACGCGTGTCATGATTTTCATGTTACCACGTGGTAGTTATGTTCGTCATGTCAAAATGTCTCGTCATACCAGTTTTCGTATATATCCATTCATTTGAACAGCCGCGAGCGCCCCGAGACCATGCCATGTAAATCATGCCGCACATGACATGCGTGTCATGATTTGCACGTTAGGACCTGCCATTATTTTCGCCATGAAGTCTTGTTACGTCATACCAGTTTTGGTATATATGAAATTAACGGAATGACCGCAAGAGCCCCAGGCCGTGGAATGTAAATCATGCTGTTCATGACATGCATGTCATGATTTTCATGTTATGGCATGTCATTTATGTTCGTAATACGGTAATGTTATTCCATACCGATTTTAGTATACATCCAATGAACGAAACGGCCAGGAGAGCACAAAGTCGTAGGCGGCTAGATATAGATAGATAGATAGATAGATAGATAGATAGATAGATAGATAGATAGATAGATAGATAGATAGATAGATAGATAGATAGATAGATAGATAGATAGATAGATAGATAGATAGATAGATAGATAAGATAGATAGATAGATAGATAGATAGATAGATAGATAGATAGATAGATAGATACGCTCAAACTCGCATAAGTTCGCTAAGAAATGCTTCGCATTTAAAAATAGCTATAGGAGAGAAATTGTTTTGGCGCTCGACCAGGTGCACATGTCTACAATGTCAATACAACTGTTGTCCCTAGCTTCCCTCCTCGCTGTTACAAAATCAGATATATCTTAATACTTTATCCTATTTAGTAATTGCATACGCCATGTAGCGGTTTGGAATTATACGGTGTAGGAATGCTGGTTACTGAGGCAAATGCCATTAGTACATTAAAGAAGCGTCATCAACAACATACGGAGTAGAGATTCGCCACCCTCGTGACTCTTGTTGTTGTCCAAAAACAATCCCTACGGAGCCACAATATATTGAGCTTGTAATTGCTAGTGATATCCTTGATGTTGTTGTCTAGGTATCAGAAATCTGGCCGAAATCGTTGTTCAGTGAGGCAGATATCTTTTCTTACATGTTCTCTGGTGCGACATGCCTTGAAAAGCCCCTATAGAAGGTGCTACTTGCCTGAATAGTATACGATACTGCGAAATCCACAGGCTATACAAACACGCATAAAAAGAAAGCATTGACATCCCGCCTTCATTCCACCCCCTTGTTTTCACTCTTGACCGCCTTTCCAAGGAGCAACAGCTGCAGTAGACATGCGAACGAATTTAAGCCGACTTCCCTCATTGTCAACGTGGACGAGCCCGGCTGTCGAAAAGTGGTGCTGCCAAGACGCCGAGAATTACCCGGGTCGCGTTCGGCGAGGATATTGAAATCCGATTTCGCCCCTTGCGCTCATGGCCGCTTTAGATTCCGCACACACTCAACACAAAATTGTTATCGAGATCCTAGGCTCTCCCCATCAATATTATCGTCTCTTCGACAGCAGTAGACTTTTTTTTCTCTGGTTTACATCCCAAAGACAGCCGCGATGTTTAAAGTGATATTTTGAAGCGCGAGCGTGTAGCAAGTGGCAATACTGGTCACTTGAACGCCCACAGTTCGCTGGCAAACAGTCGTGAAAAAAAGAAGTGCGTTCCGAATACCCGTCTGTTTAATTTTTATATTAGTAAAAATGGTATCGCACGAGAACGTTATGAAGCCTAACAGAGAAAAAAATTGGCCGCCTATCTGCGTGCTTCGCTGCAAATGTCGTCTAAAGACGATAGAAGAGGCGCTGCGTGAGATATGGACGCCATCTGGCAATACGTCGGGAAACATGAGTGCTGTGTTGCGGGCTGGTAGTCCCTGCGCAGCCGCAGGCGAAGACCGGCGGTGACCAACGCGGCCGGCGGGGACGCCAGCCAGCCCGAACACGCGGTTTGTCGCGAAGCGCCGAAGCAGAAGAAACGTCCGCACTCAACGAGTACTCTCCACACACTCTTTTATTTGCACGTCGCCTGGGTAAAACAGGAATGTCAGAGCGGCGCCCCATGGCATTTGTACAGTGCAATAGTGAACCGAAACCGAAACACAACAATGAGCTCGTGCAGAGGGCATGGAGGAAAGCAAGTTTCAGCGCAGTCTCATTTTCAGCGAAGCTTAAGAAACTAAGGTCTCTAGAATTACGTATTTATGTATTTTCTATTAAAGGAACACACCACCTAATACTTGCCTAGTGATGTTGCACCTCAGATATGCGTAATGTTTGCTTTTTGATCAACAGTGTACACAAGTACGAACCTAGTCAGCCGTTCAAGATGGCTGGCCCTTGGGCAAGTGGTTAAACTTTGGCCGGGTAGCTGAATCGAGTGACGTGCCGACAAAGAGAACGACAGACCAACGTTTCTGCGTTTAAGTTCCCCAAGAAAGACTATCGTCTTTAAAAAAATCCGCCCAATTCTTCACCTTGAGGACTGCACAAACTGTTCAGCAGAATTGACGATCCGCATGCCTCTGTTGACACTTGGGTTGTGTTTGTCCGAGTCGAAGCTCCGGGTTCGCCTGTCTTTGTTGGCGCTCGGCTTGCATCTGAGTCTTCCGAAGCTGATGGTTACTTCGCGTTTTACTAATGCGTGTTCTCGCCGTTGCTTGGTAGATATAAACGGTGAATCACCTGTGGCGCGTACCCGCATACCGCGGCTCGTGGTGTAATGGAATGTGCCACGCGTGACTGGAGAAAGTTCCATGACGTATGCGACAGGATTTTCGTGTTGTTCATGTCATGATCAGATAGTGATGTTAGTCATACCCTCATTCTCTCTATGCTAATTTTGGTCTATACCAAGTGAAGGAGGTGACATCTAGAGCACCTAGGCGTAGATAGATAGATAGATAGATAGATAGATAGATAGATAGATAGATAGATAGATAGATAGATAGATAGATAGATAGATAGATAGATAGATAGATAGATAGATAGGAACACGCAAAGTGTCTTGGTGCATTGGTTCTCTAGGAAATGCTTCGCATTTATTGGAGGCTAAATCGAATGCAAAGAACGGAAAGAGAGAACACCTGGAAATGCCCAAAAGTGGCCAAGAAGAAATCAAAATTCACAAAAAGAGCATTTTACTGCAGAATTCTTCGCAAAAGAAAGTCACACATTATTATCGATTACAATTGGTCGAGCGGCATAACGTCCGACACGTTCACAACTCGCCACTTTAATCCAACGCGGCCAATATATTAAACGCCAAGCAATTCTTTGCGTACCTAAAGCACATTGACCATATCTATCTATCTGTCTGTCTATCTATCTACGCCTAGGTGCTCTAGATGTCACCTCCTTCACTTCCGAAGCGCGGAATCGAACCAGCGCCTTCCCGATCCGCAGCGCGTGGCTCTAACCACTACGCCACGATGCGCAGATCGTCCAAGTGGCTAACGGCGAGCATTATATGCACACCCTTTACCGCAGTACTTAGAGACAGCAGGCGCTTATAAACGTTTCTTCATTACCAGCGAGATGGCGATAATAGCGCAACGGGCGCACTTAAAGGCGTCGGCCAGCTCGCCCGGCTCCTGCGAACGCCGTTTCTCCTCGCCCTACATGGCGTGGTCGCATTCGTGCGCTTATCCGAGAAAATAAGGGGGCGGGCGGTGGCGGGGGGGGAGGGGGGTTGAAGCAGAGGGTTGTCTGTCTTGTGCTTCCCCCGCGATGTCGGCGCTGAAGTCACAGAGCGTACGATCACTTCGCACGCTGCAGCGGACGCGTTTGCGAAAGGAGCGCGCTGTTCAAACAGAAATAAGTAACAACTGTGACAGTTAGTTCGCGCTCGTCCTGTGTGTGCCTGTTCGCTCGTTTCGTGCGTCCTGCTTTATGTCTGAGCAGTGCGCTTCCAGTGTCGAGCTGTGACGCCTGATAGATCGCGCTCGTCCTCTGTGTGTTCTTTTCGTGCGTACTTTGCGCTTGAGCGACGCTATGGAAATTTCGAGCTGGTTTCCGTTCTTCGCGTTACATTCCAATTTGTTGCTGTCGCATTCATTGCTTCGCCGTGGCGGCGAAACTGTGACTTTTTTTTTAAAGAACCTGCTTTCGATCAGCGTGGGAGCTACCTGAAGTACGCGCATTCATAACGGAAAGCCTTGTACTCCTGTTGATTGTCTTACGTGGTAAAAAAAAAAAGCAGATGAATTAATGCCCAATAAAAATAATCGTTAATTAGCAGAGTGGAAGATTATCAGGATGGAACGTTGCCATCCTGACAGGTCAAGCTGATCGTGGTTGTTGCAACAATCCTACCCTAATCATGCAACCAGATGGTGCGAACACAAGCAGAATGCTTCCCTTTAATGACATGCGGACGACGCTAATGGTAATTGCTCGTGTGAGAAGTTAAGGAATGCTCTCAACGCCTCAAGATGCTCGCAAAGCAAGCAAGTCCATTTGGCTGAGAAGCGTTAAATGACCTGCTTAACAAAAAAGGCCACACAGTGCTATTAGCGAGGAACGCGAATGAGTGTAAGAGGAAGGAAGGGTGACGGACGACACCATGAGAAGAAAATGCGCTGGAGATACCGCAAAGTTAAACGCGGAGAAGTGTACGCCTTGTCCCGCGTGAGGACAAAATAAAAAAAAAAAACCTGCAGGCTCGGCGTTGCGCTTGAAGTTAAGACCCCTCTGTTTAAGGTTAAATACGCAGCTCTTAGAGCATCGTATGTAGGGAAACGAGCTACCGCAACGAGGGCCCATTTCCAGCCACGCTAGCGGGACTCGTGCGTCATGTGGTGCCTTCTCCCATCTAAACCACACGCACTTTTATAGTATTTACGCGTATTTTACGTTTTTATGTGGTGTGTCGTTTGCGTAGCATATGGAAGGCTTGAATTTGAAACGTCCCTTTAGGCAGAAAAGCCATGCTCGAACACATAGTAAAAAACTTACAGCATATCCACGGGTGAATGATGAAGAGCTTGGGCGAAGCTCCTGAAGCAATCATGGTTACACCGTGAAATGTTAAGTGGTTTCACCCAGCAGTAATCAAAGCGATACGCCGCTTTGATACTGCACGCCATCTAGTGTGCAGGGTGCCGCTGCGTTTTTTTCTTTTTTTTTCTTCTTTTCTTTTCTTCTTTTTTCTTCTTCTCTTCTTTTTCTTTTTCCCCTTTTCTCTTTTTTTTCTTTTCTTTTTCTTTCTTTTTTTTCTTTTCTTGCACAGATATTGCACACATCTCTATGGGACAGCGCCATCTAGTATATCGTCACCCAACTGCAGTTTGCATGCATCTCTATGGGACAGCGCCATCTATTGAATGATACGGTAGACGCGACGGCGGGGGCACGCCGCATGGATCGACGACCGACCAGGTGATGCTATAAGGAGCTTCGCCCCTAAAATAAGGAAACAAGCCCTCATAAAGAACGCTGGGATTTACACTATGAAAAAGCACCGTTTCTTTCATGTCGCGATGGAATTTGACTACCTTTCTTCTTTGCCTGTTCTCGTGCAACGCTTGTACACAAGACATATATCTGATGCGGATTCCTTCAATTACCGCACCGCTAGTAAAAAGGTGTAGTGGTAACTGTAGTTCAGTTTACCTGACTGTGGTGTGTGTCTGTAAAAGACGTACATAACCGACACAAAGAAATCAATGCATATATAGTTGCGAAAGCTAAAGAGGCGTCCGTGGGCTCTAAACATGACAGTTACCTGTAGTACAATCCCTATATTTAAGAGTGCACCCTTACTCGAGCTGAATGTTGCGTCAAACCCTCAGCGAAGAAAAAGAGACAACTTACGCCACAATTTGGGTCAAGGGATATATTTCTCTACACAGTTAGATGCGGAAGCATGTATGCTCGCAAGTACATGCAAAGAGATGCGCCCTGGCACTATGCACAGTATCTGATTACTTTGTCAAAGAAATCTTTAAACATACCTGGAATGCAACGCCTAACCTTTCGCCATGAAGAAGAGCGACCAGTCAACAAAACGACGATCATATTGACCATTTCGGTAGATGTCGAATATAGCCAGAAGGGTGTCGGCTTTCGTACATTGATCGGATTCGATACTTTCTCTTCAAAAGGCACTTAAGTAACGCTGAACACGGAGTACCACTTTAATGTGTCAGCTGTGCGGCAAGGAAACTGCAACGTAGGAGCTAGCGAAGAAGAGAGTATGGATGGCTAGTACAGGATGGAAGGGAAAAAATGGCTATTAATACGAGAAACATGACAAAGGCACGTGATATATGATTTCTTGGTGTATTCCAATTTGTGGCTGTTCCATTCATTGATTCACCCTTGCGACCGAACTATGACATTATTTTTTCTCGGGAACTGGTACACCAGATATATGCTGCTTCAAAAGAAATATTAGCAAAAAATAACTTCCGAACTATACTGTATAGTCGCTATATAGCCGCTTCCGTACTATATTGTCCTATAGTCGCTGCCCGAAGCTGAGCACCCATTCGGTTCTAGACAATCTGAAGGAGTACCCTTAATGAGACGCTGGGGCGACGAAGCTTACTGTTGCCCACATCTGATGCACCACGAAGAAATTCGGGAAATGTAGATATTTGACCACGTAGCTATGTGTTCAGAAAACCGCGGCAGTTTTCTCTACTGCTAGAAAGTCTTAACACGTCATTATGCTCAAGGTGTCGTCGGACAAAGTGAGAACGTGCGCTGACGGGTCAGGAAAAAAGAAAGAGAACTGCCATATTTGCTGAACACCCAAACGGCTTCCATTAGGGACAGCTAGGCCATGAGCTAAGTTGTCCTGTAGGACCTAAAGTATGAAATGAAGAGAAACATTTGATAGCACTAAAACGAAAAAAAAGATTTCGAGAATTGCGCATGAAGTAGCTGTGCACTTTGTGCAGCAGTGCTGCCAACGCAAACGTGTCATAGCGCTGCAGCCGCGTCTTGCCTGTGATGCGTACATATAAGTACATAAAAAAGGTGCGCTCTGTTTTCGCTAGGAGAAAGTGCTCGCATGAATTATGGCGCCAACACAAGCTCGTGATGCAGGTGGCTGTTTGATGTCGTGACGCGAGGTGGGACGTTCCGCATACAGATGCGCAACACACAATTTAAAAATTGATCCTAAGTGTGGTATAGGTTATATCAGCCGTTAATATTTCTTAGATGATGCGTTTTTGTATACACAAATCTATCCCACAAGTTATCTCGCCTTCAGAATTTTGTCACTACTGCTTTAAGTGGAGAGGCCAACGCTTAAAAGGGTAGCCGTTACCGATGCCTGTCGAGATAGCGCGTTCGCCAGCGCTCGCGACCGTCCCCGTCTCAACGGCGCCCCTTATGGTCCCTTGCCCGACGAAATAACTGGTAAGCAAGCGACGACAGGCCTCGCACGCGGAGCGATGTTATCGCATGTGCCCTTCGCGCGACGGTGACGGCCGGGTCGTTTCATCTCTGCCTCAACCGCGTTCGTCCCTAGCGCTAGCGCGCATTTACTCGCACGTGAAACAGACGATGCGTAAGCGATGTTATCGGTTTGGACTCTGTACATGTCAGCGGCGACCGCAAAATCCCGCTGACAGTAGGCAGTTTTAGAATAGCGTACGCTAAGTTAGCGTTAGCGTTTGCGGCCCGCTATTTCCGTCACTTAACGGGAGCCCGCAAGCGGTTAGCGTATGACGCATGCGCAGTTGCGTGAAAAGCAAACGCAAAGCTTTGCGCACGCTATAACTGCCTAATGTCCGTATAATTGCAAACGCAGTACCTCCCCTCCCGCGGTCGACATATTTTATAACCCCCCCCCCCCCCCGTTGAGTAAATATCCCGGATTCCGTTTCTCCAAACTTGGCAGATATGCTACTGCTAGAAAGTCTTAACACGTCATTATGCTCAAGGTGTCGTCGGACAAAGTGAGAACGTGCGGTGAAGGGAGAAAAAAGAAAGAGAACTGCCATATTTGCTGAACACCCAAACGGCTTCCATTAGGGACAACTGTGCAATCTAATGGCCCCGTTCCTGTAGGACCTAAAGTATGAAATGAAGAGAAAACATTTGAAAGCACTACAACGCAAAAAAAAAAAAAGATTTCGAGAATTTGCCGCTAGACTGGCTGGTTAAACAACGAAACTCTCGGTAAGTTTCTCTTGCTATAAAAAACGAATTGAACGTTCTGGAGAAATGCAGCTTTCCCCGTCGCAGCTAAGCGCTGCGGAGAGACAAACTTAGAGGATCAAAGAATTGCATTCTTAGCAATACATTTTTCTTTATCTGCGTTTACACGCTGAACGCTCCTACTGTGCGAAAACATTCTTCCTTAAAAGTAAGTAATATAACCAACGGGCACAGTAAGTGGTAATCTGAGCCAGCTCTCCCGGTGTCTGTATGTATCTCACACTGTTCATGGAAAACTACATGTGGCGTCGCTTTAAAGCGTGTTCTCGGACATCATATCGACTAATTTTACTCCATAACTTGCAGATTTCAATCTTAGGGCAAGCTTCCCGAAATGAGAAGCGTGAGTGTTTTCTCATTTAAGCTGCCTACATAGATCGACCGAAAAGCTGTGAAAAACGTTACGAAATGTATTTTGTAGACTTCTCGCTAGAACCAAACAAGAATAACAACTGAGCAGGTCCTGCCTCTAGATGTCAGTTTTTAGCACGATAGCGTTATATAGCTCATTTCGTAGAAACGCTAGTGTCGGCGCCGGTGTGTTTGGTTGTGAGCGAAAAATTAGTCTTGTCCGTGAGCGAAAAATTGAGACATGGAAAATAAATAAACAGCAAAAATCTTCGGATCCAGTGAGAATTAAACCTAGGCCTTCTGCGTGGCAAGCAGGTGTTCCAACACAGAGGCTCGTCATTGCTCGAAACTGCTTCGAAAGAAAAAAGACTACATGAATGTCATGTAGGGCGTGTAAGTCTCCTTAACGCATGTAATATTGCGTGGCAGAAGCGTAGAATCGCTCCAGGCGTCAAAACATAGTGAATTGCGCAACGCGTGGATGTTTTAAAGTCCCACCCATTACAAAGCACTCAGAGATAGTTAGTCATCATCAGCAGCAAAAGCATTAACAAAGTGAGGAGCTGCATACGTTCGCGAGTTGCCTTACGCACGCGTAGTGGGCCTTTCGCTGATTCGCAAAAGGAAAAAAATTATCACGTAGTGGGCCCTTCGCCACTATGCTTGCAGTAGGGTCTAGGATACTCTGAAATGGCAATTTTACGCGCACAGACGTTCGTTTCCTTGCTGCGCGGTTCAGGCATCCACCGAGAACCGAAGTCAGGCTAGCAATTGAGAAGGCGATGAGCACGGGGCCCGATTAAGCTATCGCGTTCTACTCTTGAAGGCGAAGCTCAAGTGTCCTCCAAGTTTTCTCGACTTCTGAGCCTTCATGTGAATCCCTTGAGTACACTTTTCTTCCATTGTTGAGCACATTAGATAGCCCCGTGCCACAAAGTCAGATATGAAGAACAGGATCTCGCGTGTTTATACACGCTTTGATTATTCCGAAAGACTATATTTTGACTACGTGGCAGTCGCCTTGTCAATCGGTGTCCCTACATAAAAGTCACGGCCTAACCACAAGTCATTTCAGGAGTAACGATGTGCTGACTTTTTCGAGCTGTCGAAAAATGTTCACAGTACAACTATAGTAATGTGCTAAACAAGGTATTTTTCAAAGAGCCACACGGCTCTCACTTGTCACGGCCTTTTTGGATGCATAATGCAACCCCCCCAAGGACTCAAACAAATGGCAATTGAAGGTGGCCCGTTTGTTCGTGAGGAAACCTTACTCTACAGCGAAGATTTAAAGGCCTTTTAGGCACCTTCTTTCAACGACTTCTTCCATACATCTCATTATTATCCACCTTACCGCCAATACAATGCAGCTTGTAGGCACTTGCATATACTATACCCTCCTTTCTATATTATTAGAAACAATTGAACTGTTTCCGTGAGTCTTATAGAATATATTTTGGCCTTGTTAAGATCATAGTGACAAAGGCAGGAAATTAGGACAAAAATTGCAGCTTTAATCGGAAAGTGGACATTAGGTGTGCACTAAAGTAAAACACCCTGGTGAAAGATTTTAAATGCGAATGTTCATAGAGGGGAAAGTTTATAAGACGCATTCAGTGACACGCGCGTGATCGGGCTCTAGCCGTCATCGATCTTGTAGCAAGGACATCACTACACGAAATCGATGAAGGCGGTGTTGTACTGAGCGCCGCTGCATGGAACTACTTTGCCTTGGATGGTCTTACTGCAAGGGCGTTTGATCAGGCCAGGGTCGAGGAGACAGGAGTTTGCCGAAGAAGTGCAGAAGCGCTCATCCGGTTCTCAGCTTGTCAGTGTATGCCGGGGTGTAATGCAAGGGGGAACGAAAGACAGGGATTATAGTGTGACAGCCGAATAAGAGGATTAGTAGCATTACTCTCTAAACCTATGTATTCACCTATATGCTTGAAGCCGTCATCGTATGTGCCTAACGCAAACATTGTTATACATGTCTTTTTAGCATGCACTTGAATTTTGTTTGCTCATCGGCAATATCTGTAACAAGCGAAGTTCTATGGCTGCCTTATTATACATAATGAGATGAAGGCATTCCTATGATTCTGCAAGCTGTGCGAAGTCATCTGCTCTTACGATTGTTATTTATCAAATTGAGTGCAGTTGCGAAGAACAGTTACGGTCGTGGGACTCATATACAATGTCCAGAATCTGCAGACCAAACATTCAAAATTAGTGAAAACTACCTGGGCTTTAAGAACGACATTGGGCCAAAAATTCAGAAAATGGTGCAAACGCTTGCGCTTAGGCAGCATTCAGTCATTAAACAGTGCACGGCTGGCGGACAACGGGTACGTGATGCGCACCCTAGAATGGACTTACATGGGTGCACCGACAAAGAAGTAAAAAAGAAGTAACAAAGACGAAAGTGCGTTCGCGCTGTAATCTTAGCCTCAGGAATATGTACCCACTAGAGCCAACTGAAGTTTTATCTTAGTGACCAAGAGGGGGGGGGGGGGGAATCAACACCCGCAGGGAACGCGAGCCGTGGCTTCGCGCGCCGCTGCCAAGCGCTGTCTCTTATTTTCTTGTCTTGTGGTCCGCGCTCTGCTCTTTTATTCGCCGCCCAAAGGAAGGCGCCGCAGGGTCTTGGGAAAACGCGAGCGCAAGAGTCCTAGAGTAGCTTGCGTTCTGCGCATGCGTCCTGTCGACGCGCAAATTTTTTGGGTCCCCATTTCTATAACTGTTTAGTGTTTCGCCGGAGTCGTGACGTGCGCCTTCGACTTGTACTTTGACATACAGGGCGTGGTCGGCCGCGCTCAACCGATTAGCTCTTGAGGGGGACTTTTGTACATTTTGTGCTTTCACCGTAAAGTTTCCATTGAAGTTATAGACCACACGAAGGTCACTTTGCTCGCTGCAGCAGCCGCGTTTGCGAAAGGAATGGTCTGCAAGCTAGGAGAGCCAAAGTAGGAGTTAGTTGAAGTAATAACTTAACAGTTCGCGCTCGTCCTGTGTATACGTGTGCGTTCTTTACGTGGGTCTTTGTGTTTGAGCAGCGCGTTGCAAGCGTCGAGCTGTGACCGTTAGCTCGCATTCTCCTGAGTCGCCTTGTGTGTTTCCTTTTCCTGTGGCCTTTGTGCTTGAGCAGCGCGCAGCAAGTTTCTAGCTGCTTGCCGTTCTTCCTGTGTCATTACAATTTCTTGCTATAGCATTCATTGCTTCGCTCCTGAGGCGAAACTGTGACTTTTTTTAATTCGCTCCCCGTTGCAATGGGACTGCCGCGGCCGGTAACAGAATCTGCATTGTCGTGTTTAGGAGCGCTAGACGTAGGCTGCTATTCTGCAACGGCGAGACTTGTTTTAAAGGAGCGGTAGCAGAAATATACTGAATATGTTTCAGCAGGTGCAAGGGCATTAAATGGATGCGGGAATTCAGTTAAGATGAATAATGTAAGGAATGTGAAGCGGTGGCCGGCTCGTCTTTTCTCCGAACCACAATATGACACAAATTACAGATTCTGTTGGGTATGCTAAAGTAAATATATGAACGCCTTCAGACCGATAACCTTCTGTCTATGTTGACGCTAATTACGGGCCTAGATGTATATCAAAGGCTTGTCTCATTCCACGAAGAAGAATCTGATCTCCGGGAGTGAGACACCGGAAAATGGTACTATTGAACACAAAGAAACTTTATTTATTTATTTATTTATTTATTTATTTATTTATTTATTTATTTATTTATTTATTTATAAAGGCGAAAGTCTTAAATGCCTCACCAAACGCGAAAATTCACCGGCGTCTGCCGTCGGCGTCCACACGAGTGATGCAAAAAAATCGTGATCACATGGGGAAGTCACCCTATGACGTCATCATGATGCTACAGATTGGCCCAATGTGTGACGTCATTGGTAAAGGGTGGGTCCATAACAAAGGCAATGCAAAACCAGGCGATGTGTCCACGATCCTGGAGGCAAAGAAAAACCACGTTAGGTAGAGAAAGCGTATGGCGGGTGGCGGCACAGGAACAATACATCGACTGAGAAAAAACAATATGGCTTTCACCTTCCAATCGTCTCACATGAGTGCATAAGGTAGCCTTTGAGTTCTAATTATTTTTTTAACTTATTTATTATTGTTTGGAAATCCTGACGAAAAAAATATTCCCCAGCCTTCACAGCCGTTACACATTTTCACATACGCAGAGTGATGACGCTGAAGTGACAGTGTTTTGCTGCTTGCCACATTGTGACCGAATTCCCAGCAATCGCAACTAGAGATTATTAGGAAACAATTGAACCAATGTGAAGGCATAATATGTAAAGCAATAGTCACACTCTAACGTACGGGTCGTAGCGTATTATTCCTGTGAAACTTCACAGAAAATCATTTCATTCCACGTTTGCTGAAAACGAAAATTTGTGAAGATGTCTGGAAATAATTTAGGGCAGACTATCGGCATATTTTTTCGGCGGAACGTGAACAATATTCACATACGCCTGAGTCGAATAGAGTTAAGAACATAAAATCCACTTCATAACCCACAAGGAAGAACACATAAGCAACACATTGGCAGATTGCTAACTATTGTTCTGTGCTCCCAATCACTCGTACACACAGTGGGGTTGTCTTAACTTCCGCCCAATTTCCTTCTAAACGTTTTATGGTGTTTAGTTCTTTTTTGTTGTTATTCTGTATGCGCTTAACGATATAGTAGCACAACTCAACGCTCCAGAAGTTCATTGACCCGAAAACGCGCGCCGATACTCCTCTGTGTGATCGCTCGTTTCGTCATCGCGCGTTCGCTTTTCTCTCAGAACCTAAAACTGGGCGCTGTAGTGCTTCGTTGGAAAAGGCACGTTCAGGGAATGCCTCGTTTACAATTGTCAGTGCTTTCATCTAGCGGTCCATGCGTTTCCTTACTGTTTTTTTTTTTTTTGTAAATACCACTCGGAGACGTGCAGGGGTTACAAAGCACTCTCTTTTGTTTGTCTCAGCTTTGTCTTATTTCGCCAGACGAACGCACTCAAGCATCCTCATCTCTTTGAATGGCGAAAACTATATGCTACATCTATAGCTCTGGTTCACTGAAGCGGCTGCAAAGGGTACGCATGAAACGTATACTCGCTAACATTATAATGAGATGCTAAACGAAGTGACAGCGAGTGCGTCTCTTCTTTTTAAAAAGCGTGACTTAGACACAGTCGGTTTATGTACAGTCAATTGTGTGTAGCTTCAGGCTCCCGTGAAGCACTTGAGTATCTTATATTACACTGTCCCGCGTTTGTTACGCAGCGGGCTTTGCTGATTAATGAATATAAATTCCTCGGATTCAAGTGCGCGACCATTGACGATTACCTCTTTCCGAGAGGTTGTTTATCTCGACGCGACCAGGGCCATCGAGCTTTACTGACCTATAAGGACCAAACGGATCCGGCCACTGTATAAGCGTTTCGTGTGTGTGTGTGTGTGTGTGTGTGTGTGTTTACCTATTTTAGTCCAAGTCATCGTCATTTTTCTTTCTTTTACTTTCCTATCTTCTTTCCTCTATCTCTCGTCCTATCTTCCTTTCCTCTTCCCTGCTCCCGAAAGAGCAGGCGGGCGTTGTGCCCCTCTAGGTGGCAGTTGGCAGCTTCCTTTCTACATCTTTTCTCTGTGTCCTTGTGTATCTATATGCATGCAAATGAATAAATAAATAAATAAATAAATAAATAAATAAATAAATAAATAAATAAATAAATAAATAAATAAATAAATAAATAAATAAATAAATATTGTCTATTCATTTTTAAATGTGTACCGGCTTTCTTTGGCTACTTACCGACCAGTCGGACCGAGAGGATATTTGACACTTGCATGACCAGATTCGTTTTAGAACAACGAGTGACATCGCGAATGCACGCACAACCACACGCACGCGAGACTGTGTGTATACGTTCAAGTTATTCAGAAAGGGATTAAAACAAATTAAAAAGCCGCACTGTGTGAAGAAGACGTAATTTCACCCGCGTATCATTTAGTAGGAGCGCGCCATAGACGAGTTGCATAAATGCCAGCAACACTGTAAAAAGCCTCAAAGTGTTCAGGCAACACTGCACTGAGCCGCCATTGTGCATGAGAGCCATTAAAAAAAACACGCAATAACGCGGCGCTCGTGCGAGTGAAAAGAACTATGAACGTGAGATAAAGGTTTCACTTGGATGTGAACGTTTTGTGTGATCCAGGTGGTATGCATGTACAGCCAAACGCACGGGACTGCTCATGCACAATGGCGGCCGTTGGCTGCTTCCTGTACAGATGGCGCTGTTTTTATTGCGATAGCAAATATATGGACAGTCTCGGCTGGAAAATGTCCGTCCCCGTCATTCACCGTATATATATATATATATATATATATATATATATATATATATATATATATATATATATATATATATATATATATATATATATATATACAAAAGCCACAAAGAAGAATAAGTCAGAAATACTTTCCGACGCGCGGAATCGAACGGGTGACGTCTCGCTTTGCAGCCCGCCGCGTTAGGCGTTAGACCACGACAGCACAGTCTTACAGCCTGCTAACGGCGAGCTATTTATATACACCATGTACTTCCGCATGCTTTCTTAGTTCCCACATAGATGGCGCGATGTGCGCGCGTGTGGTAGAGAAGCGTGTGGCGCGCTCCTGCGAACGCCGTTGCTCTTCGTCCTACAGGGCGTGGTCGCTTTCGTGCGCTCGAGGAAAGAAGGGGCGGCCGGTGGGGTGCTTCGTTTCGCTCGCTGCAGCGGCCGCGTTTGCGAAAGGAGCGCGCTGTTCAAACTGAAATAAATAACAACTGTGACAATTAGTTCGCGCTCGTCTTGTGTGTACGTTCGTTCGTTTCGTGCGTCCTGCTTTATGTTTGAGCAGTGCGCCTCAAGTGCCGAGCTGTGACGCATTAGTTCGCGCTTGTCCTGTGTGCGTTCTTTTCGTGCGTCCTTTGGGCTCGAGTGACGCGCTGGCAATTTCGAGCGGCTTTCCGTTCTTCGCGTTACATTCCAATTTATTGCTATCGCATTCATTGCTTCGCCGTTGCGGCGAAACTGTGACATTTTTGCAACTCGTCTATAGTGCCTCGATCAATTTCTCCAAGCATTACGCCTAAAGGTAAAGGGAGTGTTTCACAAGACAGTAACATCACTTCTCAGTTTTGAGAGCTTCCCAGCTTTCAAAACGAACGTCGCGCTATAGCAACATTTACAGCCTTACAGAGTGCAACACTGTACCAGACAAGAGTTGGCTATGAAGTATTTCGATCGAATGTAAACGAATGCAACCGAATGACAGCAACTGCGTGCTACTGGATTAATTTTGGTGGCTACCTTGGTATACTGCTGCTGCCAACCAAACTCCATTTACGCATTGATCATTTATGCCCTTTAGATCACCATTGTGATGTGCGCATAAGAGACTTATAGGGCCTGTGTGTGATGTGCTAGAAGACAAAGACCACGACGACTGCAGAGCTCGAGCAAAAATGCGTGAACGCGACGAGTGTCCAAGGAGAGAAAGCAAAAATAAAGTGTCGCGTGCCTGGGATGAGAAGAAGAGTGGGCAGAGGGTGTTGGGCGTTCTACGCAGTCGGGTGACCGTGTGGGAGCGTCGGCGCTCTGGGACGCGGTCTACAAGTTGGAGCTACGGTCTTTAGGTGGCCGCTGACGTCCTTTTCCTCCAGAGCTTCGCTTCTGCAAGACTCCCATGTTCATCAGTCTGGCGGGACTAACAATCCCCACTATTACATCCTAAGAAACTAGCCGTTTCCCATCACCAGCACAGAAAAACGATCATAGCCAACTACTGACCTATCATAAGGTACCGAGACTCCGTGGGTCCAATGCGGCGGCTCAAATAATGCTTAATCACGGCATCAGGTACATCGCTTCGCACCTAAAAAAGAGGCTATGAGAGCGTCACTGAGAACATTTTATTTGTTGCACACAAATAACACTGGAAGGCCGTTATACTGTTCCCAGATTTGCATCTTTTGGCTATTTAGAAAACAATACCGGTATCATTATAATACCTGAGTGGTAGCGTAGAGAAATACATTTAGATATATAAAGCATCTCGCATGCTGGACATGCTGCCCCTTGCATTCAATTTTTCTCCACGCATACACAGACGCAATACGCGAAAATTGACTGTCGGTGCGGTCAGCGTCCCGCGGCGTCGACGTCAACACCAGTGATGCAAAAAAGTCATCATCACGTGTTGACGCAACCATGTGACGTCACATCCCGGCGTGATCATATGACGCCGTCGCTTTGCCGAATGTGGGCTGATCATGGAGACAGCGCAAAACCAGATGAGGTGCAATGCCTCCGATCCTGAAGAAAACTTCACTTTGGCCTACTTGGTGCATAATCCTGAGAATGAAGTTACAGTGCAAACACACAAGGCGCCCCCACATAGAAAAGACAATATACACTCAAGCGTTGCTTGTGTGTGTTGGGAGTTTTCTTTGTGGGGCGTCTTGTGTGTTTACGATGTAACTTCAGCCTCCGATTCTGGATGGAACGAAAAACCACATTAGGTGCAAAAAGCGTTAGGAGGGGGGCGGGGGAAGATCAATACATCCACTGAGAAGAAAAAGAAGATGGCTTTCGCTTTCGACTCGTCTTGGCCGAATGCATAAGTGACCCTTGTCAGTTTTACAGTGGAGCTGGCAAGCTTTTAGGGGCGAAGCTCCTTTGGGTGTGGGTCTGTCCCTCCTCTGTATTATGTAGTAGTAGCAGTAGTAGTTGTAGTAGTCAGCCACCTCTAGTTCTTGGATTGTTCACTAGATGACGCTGTCGTAGCCGCCTCTAGTTCTCAGAAAGAGCCCTAGATGGCGCGGAGGCACTCGCTGCGTTGCAGATGCGTGCTCTGCCCCCCCCCCCCCCCTCCCTCTTTCTTGCCTCGTGACGCCGACGCTCCGCGCTCGCTGCGTTGCAGATGCGTGCTCTAGTCCACCCCCCCCCCCCCTATTTCGCCTCGCGACGCCGACTCTCCGCGCTCCCTGCTTTGCAGATGCGTGCTCTGCAAAGTCGGGGCTGTGAGAGGGTTGGAGAAACGTCGTTATGTCGTTTGCCGTCAGGAAGTCAGGTATCGTCAGGCCAAAACAAAAGTTGATGTTCAGCCGTACCGCAGTTTAATGATTCGCTTTATGACGCGCTTGCACCGAGTCACTCGACAGGGGTCCACTAAAGACGCGATCTAGCCTGAACAAACGCTCGCAGGCAACTGGCACTTGGCGCGTCCTGTAGGTGACGTCTCTCACGACAGCGCATCCGCGTTGCGAGCGCGCTGTGGCGTACAGTCACGTGAGGAAAAAAATTGTTCCTGGTACTTTTTAGACCGACCTTGTATTACAATGCACCATAAGTGAACGCATGAGTTAGCCAACAGACAAAGAAGATAGGATGACCACAAGACTGAAGTCTTTAGACGGCAGAGCTTTGTAGCCATAATGATTTTCCATGAGCGACACAAGCATCTGAAACTCCGATTTTTATCGTGGGGATGCCGGTGATAATAGGGCAAGGCTTTACCCTGATATCTTATTTAGGCAGGGGAAAGCTGCTTGAGTGTTTCATTTTCATATTCTATTTTTGCTCGATGATGTACTTTCAAATAACTCTCGGGGGATACTTTCAGGACAATGTTTTGCAATAGACGTGGATAGCACCTTCTATATAGTATATGATGAGGATGCAGATAAGTTCTCGAAAAATGTGAGCACTTTGCTAGTGTAGTGCTGCGAAGATACACGTACGGACGCGCCAGGAAGCTGTACATCCTCATACATCCATTATTCATTTTAAAACTACAAGACCAGAGCGTGCTGCGCTGGTAAAATTATGTGTGACAACCATAAAGAATCAGGATTACTTCTGTGCAATAATAAAGAGAAGAGCAGAGTGTAAAAAAAAAAATGAGAACGACGTGTCTATTTCAAGATGTTTGACTGGGTATTGTGCACTTTCGTTACCGGAATTTCTATTACCCTCAATTCAGGGAAGACGAAAAAAAAAAAGGAAAGGAATAGCGATACAAGAAACTTTCAGCTAGAGATATCCCCAAAAGCGAAACAACATCTACAATGATGTGCACTGTCTTTTCAGTATGACTTGCGTAATGAGGTCTACGAGGAAACTCACTCTGCATCTGGTGAGCAGGTCATTTTGTATGCCATTGGGAATATGCTCGGAGAGAATAGTATTCATTATACCACCCTCGTTCTCCCCTGCTCTTCTCCTGTGAGACCATTAGTGTAGGGTCATTGCAGGAAAATATAAAAGACGTTTTCGCGAAAAAGTGTACTCCTCTCTTGCGGCAACGAACCGTCAATGCTCTTCGTGACCGCGGGTAGCTATATTCTATTATCGCTAATAAAATTTTGCGTTCTACTTAATTTTTACTTTTCCCTTGAAAATAATTTGCCTTTTTTGAAGAACGATGTCGTATTTTCTATTAATATTGTGCGAAGAAGCACTATGTCGAGAAAATCGTGGAGCAGACCTCTGTAAATTTATGCGGTATTTTCGAAAGAGCGCTTTTTCAAGTAAGCTTAAGCGGAAGAATTTTGATTCAGGAATGTCCATTTCGTGCAGAGCTTGTGAAGAGTCGGGAAATTCGTTACGAAAAGCGTGAAGTTTGCCAAACTCTAACAATGCACCAAAAACTTTGATCTCTTTGTTGTCAGCTGCACCATGAAAACACCTGCAGGAGAACACGTTACTATATTCGACAGAAGAGAGAGAAAGGAAAGACAGAGAGGTTAACCAGATAATTTAGAGCTTATATGATTACCTGACAATATTGCGGACAATACTGACAATAGTATACCTGACAACATTGAAAATAGTTTTCGAAACTTTCAACTCAGGTATGAATGATGTATTCTTAAGGGTTGTAAATTTCGCCGGTAACACTTATTTTTCGTCCTGTTTAGATGAATTATCAACTGCAGTTTAGGGGAAGAAGTTTCTTTTTTGTTGTCGATTTAAACAGTTGTCAAATTCCTTGTTTCCTTTTTGATTGTCTGTAAGGTTAAATATTTTATGATTAGAAAAGCGACCTAAATAAAATATTGGCACGCTCAAGCACCGACACGCCGTCTTTTTGTTTTCAACGCAAGGAATGCATTTTCCATTAAAACATTGCGCCTTATTTTATGACGTATGTTATCAATTATGGTGCAATGGTGCCGAGAAAACTTATTCGGAGTTAGAGTGTATTTCAATAGGAGCTGCCAGCTGAAGTGTTGGCTTAATATAGAGCATTAAGTGTGAGAAATGCTGTAACTTCTGTTTTCATTTATTCGGCGCCGATATCACATAGTAATAATAGCTGGGGCTTAACGTCCCAAAATCCCGATATGATTAGGAGGGACGCTGTAGTGGAGGGCTCCGGAAATTTCGACCACCCAGGGTTCTTTAACGCGCACCTAAATCTAAGCACACGGGCGTCAAACATTTTCGCCTCCATCGAAAATGAAGCCGCGGCGGCCGGGATTCGAACCCGCGACTTTCGGGTCAGCATTCGAGCACTATAAACACTAGAACACCATGGCGGGGCACCGATTTCAAATAAGTTTAGGTTATGTTCATATGTATTTTTCAAAGAGTTTTAATTATCTTTAATTCGATAATCATTTTACGAATGCTACGAGTACTTTTCTACTGTTGTGGTTTGCGGCAACCGATGGTGAAGATAGGCTTTTGTGTACAGAGACACGCTATGTGTTGCTCAGCAGAAAACAACAAGGTGATAGTGTCCGTTTTTTTACCGTTCTGTTGAGGGCGTGGGCATCTTGAACACCGACGCTCTAAGCGCAACAGTGTTCCTGCTGAGCTGCTCAATTGATGCATTGAACTGAGTATAGAAGGGGCAGGAAATATCATGCTCATGACGGCCAGCGCAAACAAGACACGAAACACAAGAGAGTACACGACACAGGCGCTATCAACTGAAAGTTCAATAAAAATACGTGGCGTAATTGAACAGAACTAGAGGCACTGATAAAACCCGTATCACCCCATTCCTAGCTTGTACTCAAGTATGTTGCAGATACAAAACCTCAGAATCAGTGAGAGCTATTGATGGATGACTCACGCATTTGTCTTTCACATTTATTATTTCAAATGCTTCTGCAATATCACGCGTGCGCTGGTCTTTGTGCCTCATCATGTGCCTCGTCATGTACTTTCTTGTGTTTTGTGTCTTGTCTGCACTGGCCGTCATGAGTATGTTCCAAGCAGTCCAATTTGCTGCATTACTTCAGTATCATGCTATTTCTTGGAGCGCTGGCACTGCCAGTATCAAGTGTTCACGTGTCCTGAGCAATGTTGGAGTGATTCCAGCAAGTCCGCTTCATGCATAGCCTTGCAATTGCACGATAGAACATTAGATTGCAAATATCGAAAATAGGTCCTCCTAATTTGGGATCCTCTCACAGACGCTGCGTCACTTCGGAATCTAAACCCACAACAAACGAATATTTCTCCGTTGTTATCTCTCAAACTACACGTCTACTTAACTCTTAAGAAAACGTAAGTCGTTTTGCCGACGTTCTGTGCGTTAGTTTCGGTGGCCGACTACGTTTTTTAACTTGGTGATCACAAATTTACGTCGCCCCTTTGCTTCCTTCCCCGCTTGACTTGCTGTTGTATTTGATTATTATCTAACCACACCTATTACTCATATCAATTCAGCCCTATCTGTTCGGGCAACATTATTTACAGCTGAATCCTTGATATAGATTGGGATAATGCCGCCCCTATCCGCAAAGGCCAACACGTGTGGCACATAATGCAGTTTATTATTTAACGCATTCGCTTCCTCTTAGCAGTAGTGTTCTTCCGCACGCGACTTCCTTATCTTCACGCTTTGTTCGAGCAATTGTGACTCGTTACGGCTGCACTCGAGGGGCTCACGATTCCATGCTCTCTTGACGCAATTCTGCCTTTGTGGGCTGACACCAAACAACAAGAAGCGTGACAAATTATCTTGCTTCTTCCGGCTTGGTTCCTGCAGTGCTTCTTTTGCTATCGTCGCCACCCCACCTCTCTATTCATGCTGAGGCCAGCCATGAAACGAAAAGCAAGTGAAACGTAGCGTTAACGGTGGTGCCAACAGCACTCTTGACGTGCAACGAAGCGTGCGCAGAAAGACAAGAAAAAAAAAGGAAGATTTAAACAGCGCAGCGTGCAGTGTAGGTACTTCCCCTGCCTGTTTTCGTGATATTTTTGCTGTGAAGTGCTTCTTCTTAGGATGTTGTCCAATAGCACAGCGCGCTACATACAGTCACGTACGTCTATGTGCTATTGCACCTTACGAGGATATTGACCTCACGATGATGGAAGCCGAAAGAAAGAGACGTGTATTTTGTTCAAGCCCCGATGCTTCCAGCATCTTAGCGGTTTCGACGATGTCAGGAAGAAAGAGCCTAGCACAAACACAAACTAGTTCGTTACGCCGGAAAATGAAACAAACGTAGATGATTGTTCGTGATTGTCAACCGTAATAAAAACACGCACACAGCAAAATGTTATTGCTTTGAGAGAGCTTTCCTCCTCCCGATATCCCCGCCGATATCTCGACGCTGGTTCTTCGTGCCGGTGTCTACAACGTCGTCTACTGTATACGCCTAATTTTTTGTCATTTACTCTCAATATTCCGAGTTTAATTCACGGTTATGGATCTCTTAAAACGCACTCTCAGTATCTCATTTCCTTGTTCATGTCATTATCTATCTCAACACAGCTGATAAGGCAGTTATGAAAAGTAGACGCCACTGCCCACCAAGGGCCAAGAAATGGTGCTCTATAGAGCATGCAGTAAGGAAACAAAGAGACGCCCACGTGAAATTGTAAATTAAGTCATGGTGGTAGTTTTTGGTTGTGAACTAGCAATTTCTTTCGTTCGCATTGCGTTTACGTTAAATTTAGGCAAGCATTTTGAAGGCTTAAGGCTACCGGGTAAATGCTGCGCAAAGTATACTGACCATGTACTAAAGGAGCACGCGTAAAGCATTGCAATATTATCATTTCATGAACTTCACGGCTATAGTTTCGTATAAACTTCTGCTTATTACTACTTAGAATTTATTCTTACTATATCAATAAACAGCCTATTGTTAGTCCAGTACAAATCAACGGACGCGGAACGGACAGACGTGAGTGAATGAATAAGTATCGTTTCACTATTTGTGACAGCACAAGTTAGTGACGCCGTGGCACTAAATCATCTACCACTTGCGGACACATCTGTAACAGGATTCGCGGATCCTTTGAGCTGAAAAACAAGATGATATCTCTTCTTCCCTGATTGGAAAAGCAAAGGCCACAACGCGCTTTAGTTAAATTTTCTGTGTCTGCGTGTTGGTGGAGGGGGTGTCATGGTGACAGCGTGCATACACTGTGGTGGACGTTAACGATACGCAGGGTTCAATGTATTTCGACATGTCCATTATAGCGTGCGCCTCATAATCCTATAGCGGTTTTCTCTCGTAACAGATCGAGATTCAACTGCAGACTTGGTTTGCTGTACAGTTACTGCTATACAGAGATAGCCCCTCGTTTTTCTTTTCTTCTTTTAAGGTTGCTAGTTGACTAGAACTGCCGCAGAAAGCGCGTTTTGTGGATTCATTGTGCTTAAAGGCGCAATTGTTTTCCTGTAAGACAGCAGTACAATTCCGGGACAAATGATGGATCATTTGTTCCGCAGTGCATGCACTGCACAACTTGCGTGAGCACGCCTTTTGACGCAACCCAGATCACTATACACGTCATGTTTTTGAGGCATATAACATACACGTGACAAAGAGCAAAAGGAAGCTACTGAGCACAATATCACGCGAAAAAAAAAAAACGTTTTGGTTCCCCTGATTGGAGCCCTGTACAAAATTAAAGCGTTGTTCATTGTAAACAGGGCTTCTTTTGCGTTTTAGCATGATGTTTCCCGACCAGGCGGGTTTCCGTAGAAACTTCAAATTCACATTATACGCGCATTAGCATGTAGTAGTCAGTGAACATTTGCTGTCTAAGAAACCGGATTCTCTTTTTTCTAAGAGACGGGATTCTCGTGTCATGTGACTCCCGCGCCAGCAATACAAGGAGAAATGTGGAGAACGTGCCGCTGCTTACAGCGCAGGGGCGCCGACGTGGCATGCTTTTTGTGGTAGTTGCCGCCACCGCTCGACAAGTTTGGTTTACCACCGTTCAAGTAGGTTATTTATTTTACAGCGAAAGTTGTTATGAGATCACAGCAACAACCGATTTTGGTGGCGTAGTTGTCCGATGCTGCCGGTGTCCGTAACCGCTATTGCGCGAAATAAGAAAACAAAATGAAGTCAGACAAAATTTCGGCAGACCCCACGTACCGTGGGAATCGATGTTATGCGAAGCAAGCGCGGGATGGTGACTGTGGCGTAATTTTTCATATTGAGCGAAACTTTACGGAATGACACTAGAGAAATGTGGAAATGGTATACCTACACACATATGCTGAAGATTCGCATATGTATTATATAACGAGTTGTTCACAGTTGCGTAACGATGCCAACAGCAACATGGGTGTTACCAACACCAGACGCGGTAAGCTGATATGTAGTGCTTATATTTTTCAATACTCGATAGCACGAATTCGAACAGCACAAAGAAGAAACACAAATGCGCAGGACAGGTGTTACTCGCAATTAAGCTTCATTCAGGAAAGTTCCCTTAGAATGATGGTACGCAGCCGAGTGGCACGCGCAGGCGCAGTGCACGTACGTAGCAGTCACATTTGCAGTTATTACAGTTAGTTGCCTTACAGTTGTTATGCTTATACTTGTCGGTTATGACGGGGAACGCACGCACGTTTCACGAACCCGTGTGTATGTGCCGAAGGGGTTCTTGACAGTTCTTGAACGAGGTCATCATCACCGTGATCAGTGAGCACCAGCAGCTGGACCGGACTTGTTAATCGGATCCGTTCGTGATCACGGCTACGAGGGGTCTAAATGTAGTGAAGTGCGAAGTATAGCACAGCTAGTGGAAATCCTGGATGCCCCTTATGATGAAATGATCTATGACGCCTCCTGTCCTCGACATGACAGCGAGGTCTTTTGAAGGCCTGTCGACGTTCAAGCCGCCTTTCACGCAATATAAAGACCAGACGTTCTTTGGTCTCGATAAATCAATGTTGAAGTCACCGGTAATGATGAGAGGCCTGGTTCTCTCGGCACAATAATTGTAGGGAAGCATTGACCCCGGTTTTATTGTAATCCACGTGGTCCACGTTGCGCACCACGTGGACGAGTGGATGGGAGTTGAGCGTCTTCCAGGGCTGTTTTGTCTTCACCTTCCTCACATTCCTTTCGTCCGCCGCGGTGGTGTAGCGGTTACGGTGTTCGGCTGCTGACCCAAAGGTCGCGGGTTCGATCCCGGCCGCGGCGGCGGTCGAATTTCGATGGAGGCAGAATGCTAGATGCCCATGTACTGTGCGGTCTCGGTACACGTTAAAGATACCAGATGGTCAAAATTTCCGGAGCCCTTCGCTACGGCGTCTTTCACAATGATATCATGGTTTTAGGACATAAAAACCCAAGATTTATTATTATTACTTTCTTTGCGTGTCAATATGTGTGTGTTCGCGGTTATACTGTGTTGGTTGACACTCTGTATTACCTGTGCCTCATAACCCCAAACATGAACTCTGTTATGCGGTATGTGCCACATGTGACTGAGAGAAAGGGTTTCATGACGTACGCGACATGTGTTTTGCGTTATTCATGTCATGACCAGTGGATCGTGTTCGTCATACACTTATCCCCTGCTAAGCCAATTTTGGTATATTATAAGTTATGGAGACGACCAGGAGAGCGCCCAGACGCAGGCGGCTAGATAGATAGATAGATAGACAGAGAGACAGAGAGATAGATTGATAGATAGGAAACGCCCAAAGTGCCTGAGCTTCGCTAAGAAATGCTTCGCATTTAAAAAGATAACCAGAATTTGATCGGACATAATCCCGGGCCCTCTGTGTGGCAGACGAGTGTTCTACCACAGAGCCACGCCGGTGCTTGAAAGCCTTTGCAAAAATACCCTATACAGCCGGGGCGTAGCCAGGAGGGGGGGGGGGCGTGGAACCCCCCCTGAAATATTTCGATTTTGCATGTGTATAATACACGCACACATACAAACGCGCGCACGAACATAAAATAGGATGGTTGAACCCCCCTCCCCCCCCCCCCCCCCCCCGACAAAAGTTTCTGACAACGCTTCTGCTATACAGGCGTTATGGCGGGCAAGAAATCGTTTTAACGTTTTTGATATAGCGTGGTGTAAGAGTAAAATAACAACCAGGCGTTGCACACTGGAATTACTTAATGAGTGGGTCGTTTAATGCTTCCAACCCATTACAAAAAGCTCAGCCATAATTCTTCATTGTCATCAGCCACCGCATCAAAAAATTACCCATAATACATTGCAGCGGGTACCACGCTTGCGCAGAATGACGAATATTGGCGTAGTGGGTGTTTCCCTACTTCCGAAAAATGATGGTGATTTATGGCGTAGTGGGTACCTCGCAAACGTATTTGTATTAGTTGCCCCAACAGAGTTCACAACGGGCTCTACAAAGGCTGCTCTGCCACCTTTGGCTGTGACTGTGCTGCGTGTTCGACGCAGGCCTGGCGTTTTTTTTTCCTGTTTTTCATATTAGTTTTCAAAATTTTTATCCTGTGTTTTATTTATTTATTTTTTTTGCTGTTGTCATACTTAACCGATATCCATTCTGATGGTGCTCCGATATCTGCAGACACATCTATATTGTTGAATTTAACTATAACTACTCTCCGGAATGAACTTCCCAGTTGACAGTCAGCGCTTGCCACTATAGCAGCCTGCAAAACCGCGTCCAGCAGCACAAGGAAAAGCAGCGTGAAGTGGCGCGTTAGCAAACAGAAAAACAAAAAAACCAAGAGGTGCTTTCCTGTTTAGCTAGCTAGCTAAAGTTAAGCTTCCGCCGTTAGCGTTTGCTGCAGGAAACTGCAATATACCGGATCCTCTGTCAGGACAAAGTACCGGAACAGGCGTTTCATGCTATTCTTCTGCCTTCACCATGGGGAAACAGATCGCGACAGGAGCATTGGCTTGGGCTTCTTTTCTTGCATCGTTGATTTGTCTTGTTTTTTTTTACAGCGCATATTTCCTTTCCTAATCACCAAAGCGAAGCTCGCACAACTTTCGAATTTCTGCCCACCTGCTCTTTAAGCTAACGCGTACTCGAAGTTAGTGTTTCATTAAACTGCATGCGATGGTTGCAGCATGTCTTGTGCAACAAACCTTCAAACATCGAACATGGTTTAGAAATTGTGGTGCTGAAAGTGGGCGGATTCGTTGTTAAGCATTAGAAAACTTCTGTTGCGTTGATGGGGGGTGTATATGGAACCCTCAACACTTTAGGCCTGACAACTGCATGATCAGTGAACGAAAAAGATTGAGATCCAAGATGACGGCAGACGTGCGTAAATATCATGTGTGTTGCAACTTAGTACGCCCTTCTATAAAATTTTGTAACGTGCTTGCGCTTCACAGGTAGAGACAAGCACGCTAGAGAAAAATCGAATGGAGACTAGTACTAATATGCGAGCAAAAGGAGAACGTCAAAAAAGTTATTGAATGTGTAGCGAGAGCATACGCTATCGCCTGTGCTCTCATTAGCATTAGCCAAAGGACGGTAACTTTTTTTCTTCCTTCACTTAGCTATCAGACATAAACGACAAGCATGACCTAAACAAAAGCAGGTATTCTTTCTTATAACATGCGCTACCATTTTGCGGCATCTGTGCAGGGTGACATGGGAGCACACGAGTACGCAAAGAAGATTCACAAGAAAATTCTGACAGCTGTTGGCTTCTTTCTATACACTGTTTTTTCAGCTTTATTTTTCTGTCACTAGCCTGCGCCTTAAAGTGTTCATGAACCACTTTTCCAAGTAATGATCTAGTGACCTCAAATCGGAGTTTACTGCCTCCCGAATCGATTGCCGCAACAATTTCTCGAATCCGTCAAGAATTAGTGGAGTTACGGGGGTTAGGCGCACGCTCTCAGCGCTTTCTCTCTTTCGTCGTGCCGACGAGCGCACTGGAAGCTGCACAGGGAGGGATGGCACGGGGAAAAGAAGTTACGTCAGCGCGTGTCATGAAACGCGATCGCTCTCCCGCTGTGATTCGCGTGCGCGAGTGCGGCTACCGTGTACTGAGGAGTACCGCGCCGGCAAGTGGCGGCACCCCGTGGCAAGAAGCGCATCTGATCCGAACGCCGCTCTCGATTGATGTCGGCTATCGGCCAATGAGGATGCTATGTCTCTTGCGACGTGGCGATGCAGATCGCGACGTCAATTGACAGACGCCCCGCCCACCGACGAGAGTGAGATCTGGCCTCTGTTTGAAAAGAGGGTGCCTGAGAAAACAGCAATTCGCGTTACGCTTGTAGCCTTTACGCGGCGCGCACGACTGCAATATTTGACTGAACAGTTCATAGCCGTGTCAGCTTTCCGCAGGATGTGTTTTTCAACAAGCCCAAGGGGTGCTTCATGACTCCTTTAAGAACTTCTGGGCACACTACCAACTACAGTAAGAGGAGATGGCCTGGAAAGCTTCTTTAATCACCTTTGTTGCTCTGGTTTTTCAGATCAAAAAGAAAAAGAGAAGCCCCTCTCCTTTCTTGCCCCATCTCCTGATCTACTATTATTGTTTCTGTCACATTGCGCAATGTTCCGTCCCAGTTTTTCTCGTCCTCCACGCCAAGAACCGGACCTTCACACGCGTGCTTAGATGCGCAGCACTTACGTTGCTGCCGACAACAACGATGGTCACGCTGGAAACAATGAAATTCGACAGTTATAGGCAACGATGAAATGTGGCAACGTGAAATTAAAAGTGACCTCGATAAAATATCTGATTGGCATATCAGAAACGGATGATGATGAACAAGCCCATGATCGAAAGAGCATCCATTATTAGACAACTGCGCGAAAATACGCATGTCACTGGCGGACCATCGAGGGCCTCATTTGTGTGCCCCTACCTTTCTGTGCACACACAGGTGCCGGGTTTTTCGCAAACAATGCGACCGCCGCCAGCGAAATCTCTAACTCATAGAAGCTTCGCCAAAAAAAAATATTGTGTTGTGAATTCTGAATTCTTTTTGTAAATGAAATGCTGATGCGTTAGAGCTTTCACCTTGCAAACTTGCCATATTTTCTCACAACTAGATGAAGCGCTGGTGGTTCGCACTCGCCCAAGTCAAAGTAGGGCCCTCAACCAATGCCCGCTTCTTGAAGAAATACCCAAGAGACTGACAAGTCAGGAGTGTCTCTTTTGACGAAAGGCCTAGAGAATCGTGGTCGCTGTTGTCAACCTTGTTACTGCCGACTTCGATCTTCGTACACTTCCTGAATCAAGATAAATACAAACATACCGACTTCCATGCTCACGATGCTACTTGTTCGTAAAGAAGAGGGCTGACTCGATTGCTGGCTGAGACGAGATATCCTAACTGCTTTACGTACAGGCTTGTACGATGTAGCCGATGTGCCCTGCATTCTCTTACGTTATTTCCTCTTACGTCCTCTCGATGCCGTATTGAAAGCATAGCTTGAAGTGTAGAAGACGTCATCAACAAGGTACGAGGAATAACATCTTGGATACCGTCTAATAAATTCGATGCACCTTGTTTAGGAGTAAAGCAATCTAGAACACATAAATAGCAGCATAAGGAACGCACAATCTTTTAAATACTCCGCTGAGGAAAGCAACGCGATGTCACGAAGCTTTCGTCGCCAGAATTGTTGGCGTAAAGTTACGCATGATTAGGCGTTTCTGTGAAAGCCTTGATGCCCTCTGCAGCTAGAAGATTGATAGGTATGTTCTTAAAGGCAGCCAGAGGTAGCGACAATACTGCAAAGTAAAAATCAGGTGTAGCGAGTTTTCACAAAAATAATACGAGCAGGCGACACTATGCATTAGTAGCAGGAAGCATGCTAGACTTCAAAACTTTCATTCTGCAGATAAACAAAGTTGCGAGAAGACTGGTCATTTTCTAAACATAAAAGAGAAAAGGCATGACCACAGGTGAACCTAACAGCATTCAGGTAAATAACGAGGTAACCGATGCCGCAAGATCACTATGCATACTTATAATATTCAGGATTTACTGACAGTAACTGTGTAAACTAAAGAAAGTAACTAATGGAATTGGTAAAGAGAGGAACGGGTGGATATTTATAATTATGAAAAAAAAGATAGTTTTAAACCTTAATTCGTGTGGTAACGTACGGACTGTCATGGACTGCCATCCCTTGGACTGTAAGGAACGATGAATAGTGAATCCAGTTTCGGAGACAAAGGAAATATTTTCAATGGTTGAGTGGTATCGATACAAAATAGAAAATTTTGGTTCAATGTGTTTTAATGGTGGTCGTATACTTTGAGTGTTGTGGCGACACCACAACACTTACAAGCAACTCAAAATGGCTGGATCCCATGTAATCAGAGTAGATGTAAGCATTAAATGGCTACTGGCAAAGATTGCTTGGGTATGGTAATAGCCACAGTTTTTAAGTAAGTTTAGTGCCTGCGCACAAGGGCACATCTTGTCTCATCATGTGACACCACACAAAACCACACCATACAAACTGAACCTCGTTACGAGTCCGGTCTCGGCATACCACAATCCTCATTGTGTCGCGCTCATGCACCGCACGCAGGGTGGTGCCCTCTCTCGAAGGACGCCGTAAAACTCACTCCGCGAATCTCTTTTCATTGGTCGCCCGGATCCTCTAGTTTTGTTCTCGCAATAATGCCCGGATGTTTTTGTTCCCCAGATAACGGCCCAGATTCAAGCCCAGATAAAGGTCCTGGCATTTACCTCATGGCCAATTAAAGACCGTTGACGACAGAAGCTAAAAGCATTTCTGCTTTAAAAACATCGGCGTTGTATGCATTGTGACAAATTATATCTCCGTACATACTTCTTTCACAAAGAAGCACAGGAGTGTTCTTTGTGCCGGCTGTGCGACATATACAGTTTAAGACCTGACAAATGGTAAACCTGGACAAGTTGAAAAAAGTGGAAGTTTCGCCGCAAGGGCGAAACAGTGAATGCGATAGCAAAAAATCGGTACGTCACACGGAGAACGGCGAGCAGCTGAAAAGCTGCTGCTCTCTGATCAAGCACAAAGTACGAACGAAAAGCGAAAACACACACACAAGGCGAGCGCGAAGTAATCGCTGTCACAGCTCGACACTTGCAGCGGCTGGTCAAACACAAAACGAGACGCGAGAAAAGAACGTACAAGTATACACAGGATGAGCACAAACTCACTGTCACAGTTCTACTACAACTAGCCCCTACTTTGCCTCTTCTACGTACCAGCTCACTCCTTTCGCAAACGCGGTCACTGCAGCGAGCGAAGTTACCTTCGTGCAACCTATAGCTTCAACGCAAACTTTGCGGCGAAAGCACCAGGAGTACCATCCTCCCACCTCAAGAGATAAGCGCGCGAGCACGGGCAACCACGCCCTGCATGTCAATGTACAAGTCGGAGGCGGACATCCCAATTCCTGTAAAACACTAGAGAGTTTTATAATTGGGAACCCAAAGAGCTAGGGTCCCCAAGCAATTTGCGAGCAGCCAGGATGCATGCGCAGTGACCAAGGTACTATTGGGCTACTGCACTCGCGCTGTCCCATCCCCCGAAAATCGAAAACTAGCGCAGGTCGCTAGAGACACGACGCAAACGCAGTGCGGGGGCAAGGACGCAGCATGGCCCACGTCTCGCATAATTTTAATTTCGCCATGTGTGGCGTCCAGTGCGTTTCACCCAACGCCGCCTGCTTTTGATCGAACTTTCAAACGCTGCTGCTTCTCCGAAGAGAAGAGCAGCCTACCCAACACAGCTACTAGCTGGGCGACGGCCTTTAAAACACGCCCTTCGCGCCATCTGGCGGGCGATATTGAACAAGCTGAGGCACCTCCGTGCTCTGCGTACCGCCAAATGTGACTGCTGTATGTAAACAGCTCATTAGTATGCTGGAGGATGTGTACTGCGTGGCGCTATTGTCTAACGCAGCACGCTGCTGAGCGGGGGGTCGCAGTTGCGAATCTCCGGTTGCGCACTTACAATTAGTCATCATTAGTTTTATTTGTGGCTTATATATATATATATATATATATATATATATATATATATATATATATATATATATATATATATATATATATATATATATATATATATATATTGGACATGAGAACGACGGCAAGTACCCACCAAGAGTGTCCCTATAATTGCTATCGTAATAGAATGCGCAGATTCAAACTGCATACCCCATAAGTGTTTTGGAAGGTATCAGCTATTTCTAACCAATTTTGTAATATAACTGACATTCAAAATGAAAAAAATTGCATTAAATAGAAGTTAGACGTCGCAATAAACTATAATTTCCACAAATATGTGTACATTCCGCTCCCTTGATGCCAAGCAAAACAGCAATGACCCTGCATAATAATTGTGACGAATCTCCAGAAATTAAGCTTCCTCTCGAACGTAACCCATTGTAATTGAACCACTAGAACACTTCACCTATGTTGACGATGAAAACGCATACGACCACAAAATTAATTTCGAAACGTATTCCACTTTACACGGTCGATTCAAAGAGATTTTAACTTCTTTCCTTCTAAAATATTGCAAGCCTTGCACTCGGGACCTCCTCTGAAAATCAAGCCATTCCCCAATGCATTATAAAGGATACAAGAAAGTGCTCTAGTACACAGAATGCCACGAAAAGCGGGAAAACTCTACTTTATTTCAAGCGACAGTGCTCCACTATTGTCTTTTTAAAGGCAAATAAACTATAGAAGAATTTGGGTCACCCTAGGGTCAGAGATCGCTTACACTTGTGTTAGAAACAGCGCAGTCCGCAGGAGCAAAACAAAGACAAATGGCTACAGTGGAACATGAGCAAACGAAAAGACTCGCAGCTTTAAAGCCTGCGGCTGTAAAAGGCTCAGAGCACGTGGCCGGAGCTCCCTTTACCATTGCTCAGGGGCGTCGCTTCAGTGCCCTCGGGAAAGCTGATCGGCCAAGGCGGGGAGACTCTCCCTGTTCGCGCCTGGAAATCGGAAACGGTTCCCTCGTGTCCTTTTTTTTCTGCCTTTGGTTATTCAAGCGCGATTATACCGTCGAACTTGGTAGTTAATTCACATGTCGCCTCGCGCATAGCTTCTGGTTAGGTGATTCTTTTTCTGCTACGAAAACTACAAGACTACAAGCCAGGCCCGTAGCCAGAAATTATTTTTCGGGGGGGGGGGGGGGGGGGGTACTTACTGAAAACCTTGACTACTTGAGAAAAACACCTATTTTCATTATTTATTTTTGGTAAGAACACGTACTTCACTAAAATTTCGGGGGGAGAGGGGGCCCTAGGACCCCTATTCCTGGCCACGGGCCTGCTACAAACATTCATGACTCCAAGGAGCGCCCTCTGCATTTTCTACTCAGTAAGCGTCATCTCCTATAGTTAGGATGACCGCCGAGCCTTCCAAAGCCTGTGCGATGAAGTTTCGTCAACCCTTCTCATGCGCTACGTGCTTGCTTTTCTTTTTTATTGACACTCCTGTTTTTTTGTTTTTTTTTTAATTTTTACGGCGCTTCCCTGTGTCTTTAAACGTAAATAACTACTCCTATCTTTTTCCTTGAAAGCACGTTCCGGTAAGCCCTGTAAACGAAGAAAAAATATAACCTGTTCTTTATAGCTCGTGATCAAAATTTTTCCCGTTCGGTTTATTTTGACTTTGTGGCAATGAAAGACATCGAAGGAAAAAATAACTGCGAAAGATTGCCTGAAATTCAGAGGAGTGCATGAGGGTTGTCTAGTTTGGCGTAATTTAAGGGTTGGTAGTAAATATAAAACAAACAAACGGAGCAATTCAGTTTCGAGGCTTTCAGCGTCATTTAAGTAGCGGTTCATGGAAGCTTACGCTTTTAGTAGTAGTAGGGGCAAAATTGTGGAGACTGCATGTTCCTAAAGTTAACAGTATCTTCAGATACTGAATACTGAAGGAGAGAGTTTGTTAGTGCTTCATGGGTACCTTGTGAAATAGATGACCAAATTCTCGACGACGTTACTTGCACGTCTTCTAAACATGACTAAAACAAATATCCTGCCCAGATTACATCCTTCTTTAGAACATTTACAGGACAATAATATTTCACCAGCTTTGAACAGTGGCTAGAAATTCTTTGCCAGGCTGTCAGGGTAAATAAAAAGATGCCGTTATGGCCTTTAATGACCCCAGCTCCACCATGTCTGTCTCTTAATATTAATACGTCTGGTCTAGATTTTCCAGTTATGGTCGCAGCAGATAGTAAAAACCATGCGTGTAGTAGGATTGTGTAGCCTGAAAGAAGACACTAAGGATTGCATTTCTAAAATGAAGATATCTGTATCGCATCTCACTGATTTATCACTAATGATATACATTATTCTTTCGTGCCCATCTGTCGAAGAATGATTGCGCGACAGCACACAATATAGACGACCTCGCTACTATAGGAAAATTAGTCTTGAATAATTCATCGCGCTACACCCATTATTCCAAGACTTATCGCGGAAAGCTCTCGTCTTCCGCGTAGCATGTTTTGACACTTCCGGGATTGTGATCGTAATTAGCCTAAAAATTTCAGATTTGCGTCCGGCGTGGGCGAATAAGCGGATCCAAACGCACGATAAGAAAGACACAAGTGCAGTCGCCTTAGTTAACGAAAGGAAAAAAATAACAGCGGAAATGAACGCACTTGGTGGATCACACTAATGATAAAGGCCTGAATATACAAAACACCGTTCAGCAGTTTTAACAGTCATAATTATTCTTAGTGAGCTGAACTAATGGACCTGAGATTTAAATTTCGTTAAGACCTATCAGACAGGTAAACGTTAACGCGATGCGATGACACCGGAAGGTTCACAAATTTAAAAGCGTGTTTCTCAATTAGGAAATGTATGCATACTTTATGTCAGGTAAGCTAGAAGTAAACCTGCTTGAAAAGAGTGACATAACATAAAGCGCATAGTATCGCTGCAAAATTAAAGACGATAATTTCGATGAGGATCGTATTGCTCATAGTATGAGCGTACTGTAAAAAGCAATGCTCTTGTCCTAAGAGCCTCGATCACATGCTTTTCGTGATCACGTGATCATGAATTTTACGTGCTTAAGAAGATTAAAAGCTTCGCGGGATATACCAATATATGCGTACACAAGCCCGCTTCAACTGATGCTGCCTTTTAACATAAATTCAAAAGTTATCATCTTAGTAGGGGCAAAATTGTGGAGGCTGCATGTTCCTAAAGTTAACAATATCTTCAGATTGCACATCCACGTGAAGTTAAGAGTATTCACGCAGATAGTCCGATAGTGAGCCTTATTTGCCTCGAAGTGAAAAAAAAATCCTACGAGCATACAAAAACTGCCAGTTTGTTATATACCGATACTTTGGGACGCTGAAAACTGAGTCACAACACATGCCCGAGTACTTCTGTACGCAAGTTAGTGGTGCTACGTGCGCGAAAGCAAGATATCTTTCGTGAAAAATGGTGCCATCCATTTATGTAGCATATTGCATCTTCGTCCCCCTCCCGTCCCCCTGGCGGTTCCGATTTTCATCCTGCTCATGTTTGTACCTGACCCTGCATCAGGTCCCGCATGAAAATCAGTGCTGCCTGACTAATGCATACGTCGCTGCCTTCGGCACGCTGCCTAATTGACCGTATAGAGTCCAATGACCCTACAAAACTTGCGGCGTGCCTCTTTCAACGGAGCTGCTGTGTTACGTGTGGCACCGTGAAAGCCCGCGAGGAAGCACGCTGAATACAGAGCAGTGGCACTATGAAAAATATAAATGCAGAAACGAACTTGGCAGGCGCAGCTCCTACACCGTGAAGCCAGCTATGCGCATATTTTACACGCCAGTTTCGCAACACCTGCCACAACATAGTTTCTATAGATATCGACTCATACTTCAGTCACACTGTCAATTTAGTGTCATTTTGAACGCCCCTAGATTGTCACTTCGGCGGTGCGCTCCTACAATAGAAAGGGAAGTGTACTTCGGAAATTATGGTAAAGCCGATGGTTAACTAAGCAGCACGGCATATATTTGTTATTTCAGGCAGCGTTTTTAAGCAATAATGTGCTACAGCTTTAAGCAGCCCTTAAAATAAACTTTACGTACAAACGAGGCGGCTGCGGCGATTGCACGGCGTGTGCTGCGCATGACCCTGGTGGTCGTGGCTGTAAACTGCCTGAGAGCGAAAATAGCACAGTAGCTTTTAATGATTTGGAAAATTTTAAAGCATAAGCATATTCCTAATAACGAAACCGATAGTTTAAGAAATGCTATGAGCTCGGCTTCATGCTTTATATATTATCGAGCCACTTCTACCGAGGCTAGGCACTCCCATTGCAGCGAAGTTAGTGGCGTGAACGTACTGGCCGGCAACTGTTCTTTGCAGTGAGCGTCACTAAGGGTTCCTGTGTGACAGCGTGCGAATCACACTAGCGGCAAAGTGCACTTCCTCAAAGTGCACTTAAGTTGTTCCGAGCGACAGGGGTATTAGTAAAGAATTAGCTTACAGAATTTATGTCATTGGATGTCAGCTTCGTATACTTTCACAGAGTTGTTCACTTAGCCTTTTCAGTATACACTTTAATAAAAAACAGCTAAATTACCACTCAGAAACTGTACAGTAAATTAATGGCAAACAGGAAGCAATTAGTGACTGGCGGCATGCCGGTTACTAATTCTTAGTCGTCGAGGGCCTCATTCAGGCAATCCCACCGGTCATTTTGCTTTTTGTCTTAATACTCTTTCTTATCTAAAGACGGCTTTGTGGCCTGCCATTGTGTTGAGTTTATTTTCCATTTAATTTCTTCATTTTACCACCGGATGACCTCTACATTCCTTCCTCCTTATACAAAGCGCAAAGAAGACAACAGGGAGCAAGTATGCCAGCAAGTGCCGCAGAGAGGAGCGCAACATTGGCCTACACTTTAAATATACCTGTTTAATACAAAAAGTTATGGGAATATTAGTAAATATACATTTCTCTTGTACATGTTGACATCTCAGAATGTGACTGTGAAGGGAAGAATATGCTTGCAAGAGGCTTGAAACAGGCCCGTAGCCAGTGGGGGGGGGGGGGTGCCGTGCCCCTCCCCCACACCTCGCTTCCGAAAGTGCTCCAAAGAAAAACAAAAACAATTTATAATAGGGATAAACTGGCCAGGAGCCGTGGTCTGATATTCCGACACGCGTTGTGCGAGACTGCCGATTCACTATCGCCAAATGGCGTTCTCTGACATGCACCTAACTTTATGAACACGGGTGTGCTTGTATGCTGGCCCTCGTGCTCGAGCTCATAAGCGGTGCGACACTATAGCTGCTAAATTGGAACGGTGGATAGGCAAGCTAAGGAAGTTAATAATTAGGTAGCCGAAGTTGTGGTTCACCGCCCGTGCGACGGCATTCACGTGTCGGGCCGTGAAAACATTCCTGTCTAAGCATGGAATACACCACGCCGCAGCCTTCCCTCAACATCCACAGACAAATGGACTTGTAGAGCGCACCAAACACACCATAAAAAATGTGACTTCTTCCTACGTCTCATCCACACACAACGACTTGGATGACTATGTCGCTGCGGCGGTCTTCTCTAGAAACACGTCCCAACAGGAAATCACTCGCGAAACGCTATTCCAGTTGCTCTACAGGCCGACGGTGAGGTTACCGCAGGAACACTTTCTTGGTTTAGACCACGGAGCAAAAATTCTCTAGGAGGAGAAACTGCGCTCGCTTCGGGGTCCTAATAATGTCACGGAACCGGGCACAGCACTGACGCGCCCTCTGTCGTGAAAGTCCACAAGCAGGGAAGGAAGAACGCGCGCGGCGCGCTCCCCGACGGAGCTCGCTGGTTCACGGCCATTCGGCGGCGACTCGCCGTTCGCGCTTTACGTCCAGGTGGGTCTCTTTCTTGTGCGTCCTCGCCGGCTCGGAAATGTTTCGGTAAATTAACCTGGAAAATGGCGCACATACAGGAAGAGAGAAGAAGTAGTAGAGAAGGAAAGGAAGGGAGGTTAACCATTTTAGGAAAACCGCTTTGCTGCCCTACACGTGGGAACAGGGTGGGGGAAATTTAAAGGAGGAGAACAAAGAGAGAGAGAAAGACAGTACATAATAAAGCACCAGATACAGGAACGTTACCTCAGGTCACACACAGGAAAGGTACCCGAGTGATATACCTTGTAGAACGCGAAATCTGTAGTTTTTGATAACGTGAACTTGATGGGTTAGGTATAATTTTAAAGCGAAATCCTTAGATGCCTCATCAAACGCTAAAACTGACCGTCGGCGGCGGCGTGCCGCGTCTGCAGCGTCAACATGAGAGATGCAAAAAGTCGGCATCTTGTGATGACGTCACCACATAACGTTATGATGACGTCACATGTTGTCAAAATTAGTGCTAATGACGTCATGATGACGTGACATCATCACATGACATCTTCACTGTGCGCTGTCTCCGTGATAGGTGAGCCAATTACGGAGGCAGTAAAAAAACCAGGTGAGGTGCGGAAAGCTTGCAATGCGTCCGATCCTGAAGGCAGTGCAAACCCACGTTAGGTGATAAAAGCTTTTGCACAGGGGTGGCGCAGGACAGACACATTGAATGAAGAAACAGAAGTCGGCTTTCGCCTTCGAGTCGTTTTAGTCCAATGCAAAAGGGACTCTGTGGGTTTATTCAACGAATGATGGAACTTTCCGAGAAGTGTCTCGCATACGTATAGACCTCGTGAGCTCTCGATCTTTCCTGAGCATGTCATGAGCCCACGCTTCCAACCTCACCGCGTCAGCAAGTACTTCGAAGGCAATTGGCTTCTCCTTGCAGGAATGCATACCCACTGTTGCAGTTCGGCACGATACAATTGTGCACCATCCTAAAGGAGCACTGGTGGAAATCTGCAATAGAGAATTAGATGAAAAGAATCTGCAAAGTGTTCTCCTTTGTTGCGGTGTGAAACGCGCTCGAAAAAAAAAAACGCCAGGCCTGAGCGGAAAGTTCAGCACAGTCACAGAGAAAGCTGGAACAGCGGCACTTCAAGAGCCCGTTATAAACTCTCTTGGGTCTACTAATAGGAGAACAGTGTGCCTTCATTCGACAAGACCACCGGATTATGATTTGTGGCTCTATGGGCCCCACCATAGAGCACTGTTGATGTATATAGCGGAAGCCGACCTCTTTCTGTATATTTAACTATGTATGCCGTTGGGCAAACTCTCGAAATTTAAAAAAAGTACACTAGCAACGTACCCACTACGCCACAAATCATAATTTTTGTGAAGTAGGGAAGCACCCACAACGACATGATTCGTCATTCTGCAGAGAAGCGAGGCTCCATCTGTAAGGCATTATGTGCACTTTGTTGATGCGACGGTTGATGATGAAGAATTATGGCTGAGCCTTTTATAATGCGTTGGAAGCTTTAAACGACCCACTAGTTACGTAATTCGCATTGTGTGACGCTCGGTCGTTATTTCACTATCCCACCATGCTTTACAACAATACATTAACCTCAGAAAGAGAGAGAGAGATAGGGAATTAACTTTATTGAGACCATGAGGAAATGAATCATGGGAACCTTATGGGCTTCCTTCCCAACCAATAGAAGTGCACTTGTGAGGAACCCACTACGCTATAGATCATAATTTTTGAGAAGTAGGGATGGGGTCACTATGCGATTTTTCGTCATTCTGCGGAGAACTGGAGTAACCGCTATACACCTGTAGGGCACTATGTGCACTTTGTTGATGCTGTGGCTGATGACGATAAAGAATTATGGCAGAGCCCTTTGTAATGGGTTGGAAACATTCAACGACCCACTCGTTGTGAAATTCGCATTGTGCGACGCCTGGTTACAGAATTGGCGTTGTATTACACCCGCTTGTTATTTTATTCTTCTACCACACTAAATTACATATGTTAATGTGTCTCCTTCCCGACATGAAGCCTGTATAAGGTCTTTTGCAAAGCAGTTTGAAACACCGGCATGACTCTCAAGTTTAATACTGGGCTCCCACGCAGAGGGCCCAGGTTTGAGCCTCGTTCCATCCTGGATATTTTTTCTTATTTCATTTTTTTCTTATTTCGCGTGATGGTGGTTTCGGACAGAGGCGGTGGCGGACGAACTACCGCGCCAAAAACGGCCCTTGTTGTGATCTCATAACAGCTTTCGCTGTAAAAAAGAGAAGACAGCGCCGCCGGCCCAACGTGGAAGCCACTGAGCGCGCCAAACAGACAGAAAGCCTGCAAATCGCGACGGAATAGGCGACAGCCGGCTCATGCGAATTGGGAACTTTACGTCCCCGGGCCACCTACGCACGCGTGCGCACAACATGCTAGCGAGAAGCGAGCGGCCCTTGCATGCAGCAAACGTCGTGTGTTCAGGGGCTACAACTAGCAGCTTGTTTCAAGCGCTGTAGGGCTTATAATTCGGACAGTATCTATTACTAACTGTAGCTAAAATATCTCACGCATCTAGAAACTGATGTTATAGACAGAAATCTGAGAAATTTTACAAGTGGACGAGGCGGTATCAAGATTTTAAACGCGAAGCATATCTTAGCGACCTTATGCGGCTTTGAACGTATCTATCTATCTATCTATCTATCTATCTATCTATCTATCTATCTATCTATCTATCTATCTATCTATCTATCTATCTATCTATCTATCTATCTATCTATCTATCTATCTATCTATCTATCTATCTATCTATCTATCTATCTATCTATCTATCTATCTATCTATCTATCTATCTATCTATCTATCTATCTATCTATCTATCTATCTATCTATCTATCTATCTATCTATCTATCTATCTATCTATCTATCTATCTATCTATCTATCTATCTATCTATCTATCTATCTATCTATCTATCTATCTATCTATCTATCTATCTATCTATCTATCTATCTATCTATCTATCTATCTATCTATCTATCTATCTATCTATCTATCTATCTATCTATCTATCTATCTATCTATCAAGCCGCCTACGTCTGGGTTCTCTCATGATCGCCTCCTTAACTTGGAGTAGGCCAAAATTGGCATGGGAGGGTAAGAGGATTTGACGAATATGACTTTCGGGTCATAACATAAATAACGTGAAAATGCGGTCACGTACGTCGTCAAACCCTTTCCTCCAGACACGCGTGGCACATTCCCGTTTACCACAGGCCGCGGTGTACGGGTATGCGCCACAGGTGATTGACAGTTTATATTTACCCAGGTGTGGCGAGAACAGACATTGATAATTTAAATGCGGTAGCGTTAAGAAAAAGCGACATCGGCCGCGTTGACCCGACGAATCTAAAGAATAAAAATTAGGATCCCAGCAAAAATCGGACCCAAGCATTCTGCGTGGCAATCAGGTATTATTACAGAGCCACGCCAGGTCCATAAAATGGTTTGGAAAAAGTGTATTCAGGCGCAATATCGATGCAATGTCAATTGTGGTTGTGGTGCTGGCTATGTAATTTTACAAGAAAGCAACGAACACTACACATGTACCCCTACGATACAGGCGTCATATCAGATTAACATCTGTGCTTGAAGTGTTGGCTCCAGTTTTATAGCAGTCTAATAAACGTTACATTTGTATTTCTGTGGTTCCAGCAAGCTATACTGAAGCATTACTCGACCCCGGAGTAATACATTAACGAAAGTTACGTATGATATTCACATGACTGTACCATAATGTGCACTTATAAGTTTCGATAATACTGACGTATGTACGTACTCTAAACCGAGGGCTGACGTTACGTCGCATCATAAGTTACCGTTTAAGCGCCAGCGTTGTCGACGTGCCTGGTAAGCCCACGATGTGCACACAGCTACTAAACTTACAAAAGCACGTCGATCCACCTCGTAACGCCTCGCTGAGAGCCATAATATACAGCATAGAAGTACTCACTGACTGCTTCGCATAAAACCGATTCCCAAAACGCGAGGGATCTGCCAATTTTTTTTTAGACTTGCAGCTGCCGCTTCGCGATACGATGACATCACTGAACCCTTTATCTATCTTGGCTTTCTTCGCCTAATCGGCGACAGAAAGCGGCGCCTGAAAAAAAAAGCGAAACTCTGCTCAATGCGCTGTTTTAAATCGCGGTGCAATTATTTACACGCCACCTAAATCGATTCATTAATATGAAACGGCACCACGTATTCATGAGATTAACGAACACGCTCAAGACACGCCGCATGCGTCCGCTCCCAGCGATAATCGAGATGGTGCTTGCGCTTCCGGCCGCATGGGGACGCGTCGATCTGTGAAAGACGCGAATAGTTTGTTCGGTTCAAGTGATCTGTCCACATGGATAATACTTCGGAGCTACAAGGTTAACAATGTTAACACAGCTACAATGTTAAAAATCAAATGAGATGGCTGCTGCAGTAAACGTCAGGCAACAACGACCATTGGCGGAGTGTATGATTAGACAATTCTGAAATAGTAGCTGAAAAAAATTCTGGTTCAAATTAAGTTTCCAAAATGGCGGTAATTATAAGTTTTTCGTTCTGGTTCGGCTACAAAAACACCCTAGCAACAATTATCGGCGCATCTCCAGCTTGGTTTAACACCCTGGCTCATATAATTTTGCTTGCATGGTGAAGAGTTAAAGTAAAGCGTGCAAGCAGTAAGAAAATAGCGCTCTCTGAATGAACGACAAGGGCGTTCGTTGTGCTAGATGTAATGACAACTCCTTGACCGTTTCTCATTGGTTAAACTTCTGGAAACGAACACGACAACTGTGCCCTTCTAGACGACATTCACTAAATTAACCTGTCGTCCTGGTTGTAGAGTATATTTTCATTTAATGACGTGGGCGTCCACTTTGCACTTTACTTTTCTTTGAGTGGCTTGTCATTTTGTGATTTCTTTCCTCCATACTTTGTTCCTTGCTGTCTTTCGCTTCTATTTCTGTTCTCTGCTATCTTCCGAGGCGTTCTGCCCTCTCGATGGCGGAGCGAGCCTGCTAACTCCCCATTACCTCATTGCTCTCTATGTATGTGTTTATGAGTGTATGTTTTCATGTCTAATTATACTATAATACTTCCTCGTATGGGTAAGTTCTGTTTCAAGTCCTGCTGACGTCAGTCTGTCAAGAGAGTCAGAAAGCTTTCAGGCCGACGGCCATACCTTCTGGGGAAGTAAGTCCTTTAGTGTCCCGCAATGTGTGCTCTTCTGCCTGTTTATTACTTGAGAGATTCCATATTACTCCTTTATATTAGTCTCTCCGTCAACTCAGACTTGCGTAGAATAACAATGAGTAACAGAGAAAGTGCGTGCACAAACTACATCTTGTATAAAGCAATCCCGCTTTATCGGCACCTTTCGCGATGTGAGGGTCATTGAGCAGCGCCGCTACTCAATGTAGCACTTTTTCCTTGCTTCTGACTTACTGAAAGTACTTTTTGGCACCCCTCTATAAAGGACAGCCTTTTCTTTACTAGTGTGGCAAGTGTTAAGACCTTGATCCGTTTAAACGTTGAATGATTTATTTTCCGTATACTGAGAACACTTGTGCAAGCTTACCGAACACGGTATTGCACACACGGAGTGACACGCGATTCCGTGGCACGTAATTAAAATTTCAAGAGATTATCCTCCTTAATGGCGTTATTCTAAACGGCGATAACACGCAGCTTCAATGAGATCATGGAAGTGTACGCCTTCTCTCTTTTAGCGAGGTCCGTGTCACTCTCTATAATTCAAGAAAAACCTGGAAAGCGGATTACTGCGCGAAACACCGAAAGGGATCAGAATAAGGGCTGCTCAACCAATCACGTATTCAGAATTTTCATTTCCGTCATGTATACTTGAGTACCTCGTCTTACGTATCTAGCTAAATCCCTTGAGCCGTTCAACGATGTTTCTGTAATGACATTCTGTAGACGCGAACAGCAAGCTAACAAGATTAAGGACAGTACTTTAAGCAACACGCGAAGAAACCACTCACGTCTTACGTAGCTCTTCAACGCGGTCATGCAACAGTATCGTTTAGTTAATAATACAGTGCAGCTTCGTTACAAGAAGGTTATGGAGACTACAATGCCTGACTTCTGCGATTAAAACATATGAATGCCGCTCTAAAAGCAGTTACAATTTTCTTGGTGCATGTGCAGTAAGTACTGATCCCTGATTTGCTCAGTTCTGGCTACAAATGCACATCTAAGAACAAACAGGTGTAGCCGATCTCTTAGTTGATATGAAGATACAAATGAACCTTACCAGGTAACGTCACTAGAAGGACTAATAACAGACGGTCACTTAGAGCAACGGAATTGACACCAAGAGATGGCGAGCGCGGCCGAGGACGAGAAAGGTTTCGGTGGAGCGACAAAATTACGAAATTTGCACGCAATAAATAGCATCAGCATGCACAGGAAAGGATGGGTTGGAGATCGTTGGGGAGGCCTGTTTCCTGCAGTGTACATAAGGTAGGCCGACCGTGATGAGGATCACTATCTGCAGTGATAATATTATTTTGAAATTGTAGGCCGTCAGGATTTCACACCGATTTTAAGTAGCCTCCGTATGTGCTTCAACGCCTTTTCATTGTCTCAATAATTTTAGACGAGTTGTTCCTAACGTAGAAACTGTAGCCTTTAAAAACAAACAAGCTGAATATGTATAAGTGTTTTGGTATCTTTTGACTAATGGGCAAGGTCACAAGCGATCATCATACGGACCTCTGTCGAAACTTCTTTTTTTTTTTTGTCATGAAATCGTCATGAAGCTCTCAGTAGCACTCATAGAAACAAGATAGTTGAGTCCATAAAGATATATATTTTTAGCAGTGAACACTGTCTAAAAAAAATTTTTTTGCCAGTATTTCGACGAACAGCGGTGTTAATAGGCTAATGGTACAGCGTCAAAACTGTGAGGATAAGCAATGACATGTGAGGTCGACCAAGTTACGGCATTGACATTTGGCTAACTAGCAATAAGCAGAAGATGATCCAGTCGGAGCATTTGAAGGCGATAAGCACACGTACTTAACTACACGCGTCCACCCAAGAAATTGGATAGATACATGGAGTGAATTATATGAATACTGTCAAAGTCAGATGAGCATACAGGTAAGTGATCGTGAAATATAAAATTTGTACTTCCTTGCAGAAAAAAACTGGAAATCTGGAAGGGGACGACAGTACGCCACGTACCTTGTTCCACTTTGGCATTACCTAAAGACAGTAAAAAGGTTTTCAAATGTTTTCCTCATGCAATAAATAAAACGGTGTTTGGCACATAACTGAATAACATACGGAATATCGTAAGATATGTGGTATTTCTTATTTTTATGATCAGGTGGTGATGTATTAAGTCGCCTATCTAGTTCATAAAATATTTTATCCTTAACTAAAATGCTGCTCATGGACAACTGAAAAAAAAAAAAACTTGAGTCCATGCAACTCGGTGAAGATGAGTGTCCAGCGGTGTTTAGAGGTGCGAAATATTCTTAGGGGGTTGTCTAAGCGATGCGTAAACGTCGAGTTTTATTGTAAACGGCAAGGGGGAAGAGCGAAAAAAAAAGTACGCATGCATATTTCCAAAAAAGAACCGTTGTTTATATTGGCAGAACGTCGCGCTCGCAGATTGTGCTGAAACCTTGCCTCGCAAATTTCTCATATTTTTTTAACTTTGCTGTATGTTTTTTTATACTTGTATATATTTGTTTTCATGTACACATTTTTTTTTTAATTCTCCAATTCTGATGTGAAGACGCTTAATAATGTGATGTGCTGTGGTGCTCATCATTTTTTTTCCTTTTTGTACATTTTCGTGCATCTCTGAACTGGAACCTCAGCACGTGTAGCCGTGCGAACCTTCATTAGACAAGCACAAGCAAACATAACAGATAACTTTATTCGTCGACTACAAAATAGCGGCATAGGACCCCGCAGTTTGCAAATCACGAAATGATTTTCCTCAGAAACCGTACACCTATGTCTCTAGCAAGCCTGGAAGGAAGCCAAGAAGAAAACGCTGAGAATTTGTATCGACGAGGGATGTAGCGCGTGTTTGAGGCTATAGAATAATCTGCAAGTGTCCAATATAAAATTCAGATATTGAGCAAAGGAGCAGCAACAAATATTCAGGCGATGAGCAGTCCCCCGTAGCAGCAATATCAGACACCAGGGCCGACTTGGAAATGAAGAAGAAATGTGCGCAAAATACGACAAAGGATTCCAATGCAGCACTCAGTGGAGGCAAAAAACTGCAGCGGAATCGATTTGGTTTGAAACAACAGGACCTGAATTTTCTTTCGCAAGAGCCAAGCAACTATGCACCCGCACCGTTAGTTTCCTTGAGTAAATATTGACAAAGGGTGTTTGATGCCGAGGTCCAGCACGGCTTCACTGACGTATTTCCGTCACGGAAATCCGAGAGTGAAATACAAATGACAAAGAAAAACCCGAAGAAAAGTATCGTTAATTTGGATGACCAGGGAGTCGAACCGACGACATCTCGGTCCGCGACGATAAGTTAGGGGCGCTCTACCCACTGCGCTACCAACGCTCATGCACAATTAAGGCTTCACAAACGCACGTTATATCTCTCACACATTCTCTCTTTCACAGTGAACTTGACCGGCGGGGGGGGGCGCTGTCGCCGTGTGGAATCGGCGAAGTGAAATACTGCATCATTACCGTGGCCTCCGAGATTAGCTCCGGCAACCCACTACCTGAGGTAATCTCGGTGGCAATGTGATGGTACTAACGAGCGCCGACAGTAGGGGCTTCGAAAGTTTCAGCCTTCAGTGCAGCGGGAAGCGGAAAGCCTTCTCGCATTCACGGCTCAAGCTACGAACATTTGCCACCCGCGTTCCTGAAGCGCAGTGTGGTAGTGTATGCAAGAGCACAGGCGCAGGTTACCATATTACTGAGGAGCGCACAGCTCGGCGTTTCTCTCCCCAAATGACGACGCTTTGGATGAGTACATATCGAGTGCTAGTGTTTTGTGCTTGCTGATGTCATCTCTACGCGGGATTTCGCATATGCTGTGTCCAGGTGTATGATAACTATTTCAGCTACCACAAGAGTTAAATGATGACCTTCGGCGTTAGTCGTCGGGATGGGGATGGGCCACAAGGCGTCAATGTGGGTGCATCCACGTCTAACAGCAGCCTTTTTTGAAGACAACTAAAGGCGTACGAAAAGACCCGCACGCGCGCGCACGCACGCACGCACGCACGCACGCACGCACGCACGCACGCACACACACACGCACACACACACACACGCACACACACACACACACACACACACACACACACACACACACACACACACACACACACACACACACACACACACACACACACACACACACACACACACACACACACACACACACACACACACACACACACACCACAGGTGCTACTTCCAACAAATCTATTGTAGCAATACCGTCGATACTTATAGCATCACCTAATCGGCCCATATCAAAACAACGCAGAATTTCGAAGACACTAAGAGTTGAAACTTTCAAAATGCAGGTTTCACACCCAGGAAATAAAATTCTTTTTTTTTTGTCAGGGCAATTGACGGTATGCTTACCCACATTTTCCCCATCTTCCCAATCTCTTGTGCCTTATTGATCTCCCTTGTCAGCTGATTTGTATTTCTGTCAAGAATTCTACACCTGTCCAACAACGGATCACAGCCACACATCTTACAATGCATCGCTAAAAACCAGCATTCACGTTCTTGACATTGTAACAGGGCTCACGTAAGCGATCTTGAAGGCAACGACAGGTTTGCTCAACATAGCTGCGACCACCACCGCCAACGGTAGGCAATAAACAACAGACTCAGAGCATTCTATACAGTTATTCTTGTGGTTCTTTTTGCAGCCACGTTTACTGCGTGCGCTTGCAGCTGTCATCTTGCAGAGCTTTTTCAGCTTGGTTGGGGCTGGAAAGACGACGCACACGTTCGCTCGCTGAGCGATATTTTTTTTTTCAGATTACGGGAGGCAGTGTGTCGGTACGGCAACACACTTAAGTGACTCGCGTGCTCAAACAAAAGCTCAATGCAACTGATTGGTGGCACGACTTCCTTAAGGCATTTTTGAAGCATGTTCTTGAAACTACAGCTGCGAAACACCAATAGACATTTGCAAGCTCTCATATATCAACGCACAATAAACAATCAACTGTACTCTTGCGAAGAGACGCTTCATCTTCGTGTTACGCCGATTCCTATGACGGAGGGATCAACCATGTTTTTTTAAGAGACCCTTACGTCTTGAAAAATAAAAAAAAAACTCCCTTTTCTCGGTCGACAACGTTAACATAGCCAAAGAGAAAGTTTTGGGGGACCTAAGCCTGCCTACAGCAATTTCCGTACACTCTGCCTACCTAGGTGCTTTCGCTCTGCACAAGAAGCACTTGTGCCGAACCGCGACGATCATTTGCAAATTGTATACGATAAAAATCACCTTCGCCTTGGCTAATGTGCGATATACTTGCGCAATATATTTTGCTACTTTTGCGCACACCAGTGGAAGTGAAATGTGCATGCGTCTAGTTATCGATACGACTGTAAAGACAACATCGTCTCTGATGGAGCATCCTAATATCTGGCTTTATTTGTGCACTACTGATACCATTCATAAATCTGCAAATTATTCTTAAATTAAAAATCTAAGAATAGTTCCCGAATGCGCCTATCTATGCCTTCTACATACCCAGACGGCGGTATAGACCCCATAAGTACAGACCTTCGAGAAAGACTTCTTTTTTTTGGCGAGTTGGTGCTTTGATTGTTTAGGTATGAAAAGTGAAATGTGTAGAAGTGAAGCGGCAACTTGGCGCTTCACTCTCTTTCTTTTTCTATCCGCCTTTTCAAAAAATGTATTTTGCCCCACACTCAAGCATGGCGTACAGAGCTTCTGCACACCGACTGCATACATGAATTAGCGCGCAATTCCTTTTGTCCAAATATTGTCATTTTTAGGTTTAATAAATGTTGCACATAACAACCGCACGTGCCACCCATACTGCAGTGTGCAGGGCATATCAGAAACAAGTTGCAAATGCATAAAGCAGAAGGAAATCTTTTCGCTCCACGGAAGCGCAGTGCCTTTCCCGTTGCCGCTCCTACTCGGCAACTATGCAGCGTGAAACAAGGAAATTTCGCGCATTAAAGTTTCACAACTCCGTTACTCCACTCCAAGCGTCCCCCTAGATAATAACCGACGGTACGTTTTCATGTCTATAAACTGCAAAACCAGATGTTGAAGCTACTTGAGCTTGAATATTTTAGGCACGCGTGACCGCTTTCTATACTGGTAAGGCCTGTAGTAAAAAAAAACATAATAAAGAAAATTAAAGACCGAAAATGAGCGCTTCAAGGAAAGAGGTCGTAGACGTAGCCATAAATGTGAGCGCGTTCAAGGCTCCTTCTTTCTGCGATGCAGTAAAGGCATTCTGTGGTCAAGGTTATAGCTTAGCTTAACGAGCGCGCAGAGCCTATAGAACCGGCAACACTTATTACGTGTCTCGCATCGCATAAGGCGCTGTAGTTGTAACACCATAGCTAAGCTCTGTGGCGTTTTTGTTCGGGGCGCCCCGTTATTTCCTGGTGCGTCGTTATTCTTTGGTCTTCAGCAATGCAATCTTATACCGCGAACTCCTTTTCGATTATGTTTAGCGCATCTTGATAGTTGAATTGCGATGATGATTAATGTTGCGGTTGTGCATTGCACATTACGAAGGTCCTTTACGTACTTTGTGCCATCAGGCTTTCGCGCAAACCAAAACGCTTACTACGACAAGCGCGATTATAAGAACGCGAGGTGTGCAGTTGCAATGTAGCTGTTTTGAAAGTTTGGCAAGTTTTACAAGTATCCGTTTTGGAATAGGAATAAATTAAGCATTAAAATTAAATAAGGCTCGATACGGACGGATAGAATACGCGTTTCGAAATCGTTCGCGCAGCAATTTATGAAGGTATACAAACGCCTCATCCGGCGCAAACTAATACTGCTCACTCTGTGTTTGTGTACTTTTTATGAATAAAACAAAGACAGAACTTCTCAAGGAAACGAACGGTTTCGCGGACTGACATTGGACTGGCAAGATCGACTTCAGTTTAATCCATTGTTTAGTAAACGACTGTTTCCTCTCACCGCAAACGCGAGCTTATACACCGTGCTTAATCCCGAAGGGTGATGTTCCCGGTCCATTTCTATGTATATATGTCGATGGCAATTGGGGCCGCGAACTTTCAGGACTCGTTGGTACTCTACGATAAAGACATCGAGGACCCAAGGCTATAATGCAGCGGCCTTCATTTAATATCAATGTACTCTCATTGTGGCGGACTTTACCTGCCTCGGAGGTAACAGCCTATATCTTAAGAAATCTATGGGCCCATTGTGAAGACGGTAGTGTCGAATGCAGCGTCACAAAGAGACATGGCTATCAGTAGGGAAGGTGGCTGGAAGACAACGCGAGGCATATGTGGGTCGGGTGTTTCAAATAATGACACAGCGCGAGTGAAGCGCATACAAGATGACAGTTAGAGAAAGAATATAATCTGATTTCGCCACTGGTAATACAATGTGTTCATATATTACAAATATAGGAGGACTGGACAAATGTTTGAGATATGTAACATATCACTTGCATTGTCGTGATCGCACGCAAGTGTGTCACAGCGTGCACGTGATCACAACGCGTTGTTGGTCAATAAGAGTGTGCAAAGACACACGCACGCATAAATCTATACAGATTCGTTGGTCTGACCTGGATTCTTAATAAGGTGCATTGGAGTTGGATAATAAACTGCGCTTTTTACCGCTCATGACTTAGGATTTCTTTGCCCCGATGAAATTGCCGAGTTGTCGTGATTTCTCGGCAAAGATCACTTTCGAATATAAGGTACCGTATAATATCTGGCTGTTCAAACATGAGGCTTACCTTAGATATTCGTTATTATTTATATATTATGCGAGAACAGCGGCAATTATGTATTGAGCGATATTGAGTTCTGTATATCTTAGAGGTTTTTAACCGATGGTCAACGTGTTTAAGTTCATTACACTAGGAGTAATGGTTGGCGCTTGATCAGTGTTGCATTCCCACCGCGTAATGTCGCCACCGCAGAGGTCAGCATTGTTACGTTCCAAACTCGTACGCAGCAGGGCCGCAAGATAGCCACGGAAACATTACAGGAGGTAAATATACTGAAAACGTTTCCATACATGACTCAGGGCAAGCAAAAGCCTGGGCCCACTTTTTATGTTCCAAACTCTTACGACAGCTCAACTACAAAAGTAGAGATATACAAGAAATTGTTTTGTCTCTGATGGCATAATTTTACAGCTTTCTACGAAATTTTCTTGGTTCAGTAGGCAGTGCGAACTCGTCGATTTATCAGGCTTTATATTGTGAGGCTCAACCCCGTGGTGCCTGCGTTATGGTTGCTGAAAACACCCAATATAATCTGACCTGACATTCCATTATAATTCAAAGCCGAAATGTCATGCGTATTAAAGAGAGCAAACTTGTGCATCAAACTGACAGAAGAGAATATACTTTGAGTACCGTGACTTCATCGCGGCAACGCGAGAGATTCTAGCTCGTTGTTGACTTAGGAATTTACGCGTAAGGCACTATCGACATGAATAATTAGCCAACCCCGCAAAACCAAAAGCGTACATTCTAGATAACAAGGATCAGTGTTCTCGGTGTATTTCGCCTTCCTTTATTTATTGTAAATTTGAAACTCTGTTCTCACCATCAGCAACAGTAACAAAAGAAAAAGAATTGTTCTGCAATTCTATGATTGCATTTGTGGATGAAACAGTATGGGCGCCTGTGTGCATTGAGAAATGTTTCCGAACAAGCTATCTGGTTCACCACACATTCTGCTTCAGTGACGCCCGTCGGTTTCCTTGATTAATGATCCGTGATCGACGGACGTGAACTCGGCATTCAAAAGCAACTACAACAAAAAGAAAAAAGTCATAAAAAGGAGCCTCCGTCTCGCGCTTTTGAACACCATTTCCCGTGTTAAAACCTTATCTGCTTCATTGTAGCGGTGGATTTGTCTGCTCATCAGCTCAGCTGTCTAATAAGAAAAAAAAAAGAAAGAAGATTTATAGTGCCACGTAATGCAATATGGGAGAGCGGCAAGCTGTCCTCAAATAAAAAATGAAGTGGCGGATAGCCAGAAGAGTTGGAACGCTGCGAAAGTATTCCACACGTGATGCCTTTTCCTATGGTATTTCTGTTTCGTTCGTGTGTTTGTAGACACGACCATTATCTGAGCGTCGCCACTTCCTTTGACCATATCTTATCTGCCTTCGAATATGCGCGTCCTTTCATCTCTCATATCACATCAAAATAGTAAGAAAAAAGCAGCAGACTTTTAATAATCCTTCTAGGTTTGTATTTAAAAAGCATACGCTTCGTGTGGGACACAACGTCACGTACAGCTACTTGTGAGAGAAAGACTGGAATCATCAAGCCTCTGCTGCGATAATATTGCTGTCGCTGCCGAAGGCACAACATAATGTGCATATATCTGTAAGTAAGGAAAATTAAATGACAACATATAAAGACCTTAACAATCAGAATTGTGAAGGTGAGCATAGGTATCCCAATGCTGCATTCATGGGTGAACTACTGTTGCCGATAAAACAAGCACGCACATGAAACTCTCCAGAATAAGGAAAGCAATATGCCGAATCTACTTTACATGGTTTTTATAATACGTAACAAGCACTGGAAATCGATATCTCGCCTTATCTCTATAGAATCAGCATGCATCATGCTATAGATGTTGAAGTGCGCTATCAGCGCTTTGCTTCGTTCGTTAAAGCGCCTCTTCATCGAAAAAGCATAAACCACCTCAGTAATCGCTGCATTTTAGTAGAATAAAAATATGCCAACAAAACAAAATAGACGCTCTGAGTCAATTTTCGCTTACATTCTTCTAGTCTGCAAACCTGCAACGTATTCTCGCTGATGACAGCACACGGGCTGAAGGATATTGGTACGCGCCGCGATGAGAATGTGGCACACTGATCTTCTTCTTTTGCGTAACACGGTAGAAACTATGATTCTATGGATCTCTATAGCGACAATCTAATGGCACATAATGTAAGAAAATGGACTACGACTAACAATCGCGTGGGTGCGTTCCAAGTGAGGGTAGTTGACCACCCCTTGCTCTAAGCGAAAAAAATAAGAAATGCGAGTGCTCGTTGCCGTCAGAGAAACGACTCTATAGATGCTTGAAAAAAATGATTTGCCCCCAAAATTTCGCTATCTATTTCACACGATTACATCGTGCAGAGGCACGATCTTGCATTCTGATGATGATGATAATGATTATGATTCAAACTTTATTTGGGTCCAGAGAAGACGCATTCTGATGGTTCAAGGTTATGCTTCCTAATACATAGATGCTTGTCTCAATGCAGCCGCATAACAAGCATAACAAATAACAAAAATGATGTATCAGAACATTGTTTCACCCAAGGACGGCTTTCGCGCAACCGAGCGCTGTGCAATAGAAAAAACAAAATTGCCCGCGTATCTGCGTGCTCCGCTGCAAATGCCGTGTAAAGACGATAGAGGAGGCGCTCCGTGAGATATGGACGCCATATGGCAATACGTCGTGAAGCATGAGCTTGTGGAGAGGGTTTCCTTTCTCCGTGGCCGAGGGCGTTCGTCGGCGCGCATAGGCATTTTCAGCGCAGCCGCATTTTCAGCGCAGCTTAAGAAACAAGGTTATTTAGAATTACGTATCTATGTATTTTCTATTAAAGGAACACACCACCTAATACCAACCTAGTGATGTTGCGCCTCAGATATGCGTAATATTTACTTTTTGATCGACAATGTTCACAAGTATGAACAGCCGTACCAGTTCAAGATGGGTGGGCGGTAAGCAATTGGTTCAAGTTTGGCCGAGCCGCTGAATCGGGTGACAGACAGACCAAAATTTCTGCGTTTAAGTTCCCCAAGAAAGACTATCGTCTTTAAAAATATATGCAGTTGCACTCAACATGAAAGCTGTGTAAAGTGCGGAGCACTGCTTCGTCTGCCCTTCAGGGACGCTGGTGTTCACTGGCAAGCAAGCGCTCGTGTTGCAAACGTGCAGCCAGCTCGGTGTTCATGGCGGGAAAGGAAACCTTCATCTGTGATATACTGGTGCCCTCTCCCTCCTCCTTTCCCATATGCTCACAATCACATCTCTCCTCGTATTCATCAGTTCTCTTTCAACCCCCTTGCTGTACTATACTAAACATGGCTATGATATGCTTTACCCTCTGCCCTCCTCCTTTCTTTCATCCTCCTATCGCCCCTCCTCATCCTGACTTCCCTTTCCCACTTCTTGCTATAAACTATACACGATTATGCTATACATGGTTTTGCCTGCGTGACGCCAAGCGACGACATGAGATGACAGGAGGTGACAGTAGACAACACAAGACACCAGACGACAGCCCGGCCCCGTAAAGTGCTCCGAATTTAGAGAGCCCCTCACCAGGTATGGCCGTTTTGAGCTCACAAGCGCGATGCTTACATTGTGAGCTCACGACTGTCTGCCAAGAGGTACATCGCTACGCGCCGTGAAGAAACTCAAATTTCCAGCAAAACGTCATCTGCTGGGCAAGAGGACGAAGCTCGCCTCATCACATCATGGTTGCGCGCCGCTTCAACATATTTTTAGCACGAAAGGGTTTTATGCCTGGTTCCACCACGGCTCTACTGACGTATTTCTGTCACGGATACGACGTTATAAAATATGTACTAACAGATGACAAAGAAACAACTTGAAGAAATTTCGTCGCTGGGAGTCGAACCCACGACCCCTCGCTCCGCAGCGCGTGGCGCGAAACAACTCGGCCAGTGAGCGTGTGTTCCTTTTGCTCACTAACGGCGAGCTATTTATATACAACATTTACCGTTGGCAGTACTCAGAGCTCAGTGGCTTCAGCGTGTTCTTGTTACCCCTAACGAGATGGCGCGAAGAGCGCACAGGGCGCACTTTAAAGGTCGTCGCCCCGCGCGTTGCAATGCGAGCGCGCCTCTACAGGGAGTGTCTCTCGTGCGCGCGCGCTTATCTCGTAATAGGGGCGGTTTGTACGTGTTGTGATTTCAGCGAAAGTTCCCGTTCACGTTAGAGAGAGCGCGGATGCCACTTCGCTCGCTGCCGCGGCCGTATTTCCGAAAGGAGCGTGCTGCACACACACAAAGTAACAAGTATGACAGTTGTTAGATAGCGCTCGTCCTGTTTGTTTTTTCACGTTCTTTTTGCTTTGAGCACGCTGCAAGTTTCGAGCTGCTTGCCGTTCTTCGCGTGACATTAGAATTTGTTGGTATACCATTCATTCCTTCGCCCTAGTGGCAAAACAATGCACAATCAACGCTCAACTACCCCTGTGAAGATATTTCACTTTCGTGCTGTACCGATTCCTATAAAAGGGGGATCAGCCATGTTTTTTTTTTTGTCTCTGCTTGTAATCAACCAATTTCAAATAAGTGCGGTAGAATGCTATGTATTGGCTACGTAATTATTTCCGGAGCATAACTAGAATTTGCTCAGTGGCGTGGTGAGGGGCTCTTTAGAGGAATGATTTAGTGAAGAAACCTGTAGTCTTGTTAATAGAGCAAACTTGTATGTCAGCAGAATGAAGCTCCAGTCACGTTTATTGATCGGGTGGTCGACATGTGACGTCCGAGAATCAAAAACAATTTATTCAATTGCCGGAACTACACCCATACGCCACAAATGAGGGATCAGCCGAGGTTCATTTCCTTTTCTTTTTTTTTTAATACGTGCAAGAGAATACGAAGGAGAGCCAAATTATTCATATATTACTCATAGCCTAACTGGTGACGTCCCTGTACGAACTCAAGCAAAGATATCACAAAGGTTAAGGTCATTCGAAAATGCGTGGGAAAACACCATGTCTTGATTGTTGCAGATGATCACAAACTGCGGCTGCCGCCACGGTATTTGCCTTGTTGTGAAATATTCCAGGTGGAATTACAAAATAAATAGCTACCGAAAGCAAGTTTAAGCTTTCATTTCGAAAAATTGGGGCGACCCTTCACTCTGAGCCGAAAGAGTACTTTGACTCTTTTTATGAGTCTTGACTTGCCACGTAAATGACTCTTTAAAGAGGAACGTGAACTCTCTTTGAAGATTTTTATGCTCTCGGCGGAGAAACGTGACGCCCAGAAGATACTTAATGTATCTCTTTGGACAGAATTATGTGCACGGCGAATCAGCACTCAGCGAAAAAAAAAAGTAACACCGTTTTTTTTAAGAGTGCAATCCTTGACTTAGGTGCTTCGTAGTGGAACTCGTACGTCGGCATTCGCGTGTCCTGGTGTATTCTTTAGATTAAGTTCGGGAGCATGGCCTCTCATGTGAGCAGTGACCCAAATTCGTCTTATCGTGTTGTGCATGCGTTAGCTCAGCCGTTTGGCTTGCTAGCTTTTGAGGTTTAACTTCGCAAAGCGACTCGGGCTATGAGTGACGCCTTACTGGAGGCTTCCGGATAATTTCGATCATCTGGCGTTCTTCAACGTGCTCTGACATCTCACTGTACACGGGCCTCTAGAATTTTGCCTCCCTCGAAGTGCGACCGCTGAGGCCTGAATGTTTGTTACCTCTATAGAGCTACTACTCTTTAAAGGCGCAGTACGACGATTCCCACGCCTGCTTTGTTGTTTTACCCTCATTGAAGGTCTCTACTGTTTACATTCCGCTTCGTCAGAAACACGTCTTTGGCGTGTTTCTGACAACCGGAAGTAATCTAGGTGCGAAGTGACGGCGATAGAAAAACAAAACGTTCGATGCAGCACTAAAGCAAAAGGTTTGGGGAAAGAAGTTTACAATGTAGGGGAGCATTCCCTCGAACACCATGTCAAAGCTGTTACGGAGGAGGTGATTTTCAGCGCCAGTGACTCCAGTTTCACAATACGAGAAGAGTTCCTGAGAACCGACGAACGGATCATTTGTGTGCTTAGTCTCTTCGTCATTACTTTGTTTTAAAAAAGTTTTTGCTCTACGATTAAGAAATAACGCCGTATTACATCGCGCTCCAGCAACATCACACATATTATACCGAGCTCGAATTCGCGTGTTAGATCTCGAGCTACAGTGGCATCATGCGACAACTCTCATGTTAGAGTTACCATATAGTAAAGAGTCTTATTTCCGTGAAATCATTCTGGAACAACGGGTGACGGCCTCTATTGTAACAGATTAGGCGGTCTGTGGAAATGAAAACTTGACGTTCGATTTTCTAGTCTTACTTTTTGCAACTGCAACTTCGCAAGACACGATATAGTGCAGGCCACAAAAAAAATTGCAGATTGAGTGTCCGTGCAATGAGTGTGGTTACTCTCTTCCCAAGCAGTTCCCGAAGTGTTTCGTTGTACGAGAGTGGTCGTTATCGGCTCTTAATGCGCTGTCCTTTTCCAAGTCATTACCGTTAGCTAATGACTGGACGCGAATTCTTGCGAGAATTTAAGCTATTGGTGGCGTGCACGAAGAGCATTAAGCAAAGAGAGCGGAAACTCCGAATGCTTCATTGTGCAAAAGACACGCCTATCCAAATGGCATCGAATTGACGTTCAATGCAGCCTTGGTTTTGGACCACACTAGGCAGCACGATGGGCGCGAACAAGTTTAGGTAATTACTGGCGTGGAAGGCAGTGGTTGCAATGTCAATGGGTTAAAGTTTAGTTAGTTTCAGGAAGACATGTACGGAACGCGTTACAAGTTTGATTTGTTGGAACATTGTTTATTTGTAGGAAACAAAAATACAAAATTTCCCTGCGGGAGGCAAAGACTAAAGGCTAAATAGCCTGACGAGGTTTTGACCTGCCTATAACTGATATAGTCTGCATCAGTGCCGTATTATACACATTTGCACATCAGTACCATACACATATGCAAATGACATATTATACGCATTTCATTAGTATGAGATATTACTTGATTTTACATGCTATCATATTCATATTATTTCTTTCATACATATACATTCAAAATGATTTATACATTCAGAACATGCTTACTTCGGCATGCATACATAAATATTGTTATACATTTTAAAACGGGCTTCTTTCTACATAATATACATTCAGAATACATTCTGAACTAAAGAGAAAGAATTGTTGGAATCAAGTAATGAATTGCTTGTAACCAATTATATTTTACCGTAATGGTTAACGCTTTCAATAACTTCTTTTAAGGAGTAACGATCCTTGTAATGCAGTTACTTGCTTCTGTAATCGATCATAAAATTAAGATTACAGATGTTCCCGCGGATTCACCAACAGACGATTTCTTCAAGCTTTTCGGTGCCTGTACAGCCTTCTTCAAGGGTCAACAGCAGTGATGCACGTGACTTCCTGGACGACCCAGAGGCATGCACCGAAGCGCAGTGCAGTCCTAAATTGGTGCGCAAAGTGTTCGTACTGTACTACACCGCCCTTTCCTCTAATACGTTAGTGGATAGGGTCTTCAGCGCTGAAGAAGGCGTCTTCACGAGGGAACGCGGAAAAACGACCGGCGAAAACTTCGACTGAACAATGCTGAACATCGACTGAACAACGCTAAACAATGTGTAGGTGACGAAACAAATGTGTGAATGCGCAACACCGCATTCAAATATAGCTTGGCATCAATATCTGGGTCACCAGATAATCAAGTCAGAAAATTCACTACCTCCATCCACGTACCTCAGATTTTTTGGTGGAATTACGAGCTGGGCTTGGAAAGTTGACACGCCAGCGCGCACCAGCTTTGAGGAAGGTATGAGGTACGTTCGCACGCGTAGCAAATTTTCCGACTCGATTTACCGGTGGCCTGGCTATTCATGCCACGCTATATGTGCATGCATGTGCCACCGTGATAAAAAACTTGTAACGTGTCACTTGTCTGTTACTGTAGATTAATTTCGCGATTACTTGGATGGTAACTGTAACTGTAATCGGTTACTCTATTCAGTAACTTTTACAGGTCCGGTTTAAGGAAGCGCATAAATTACGAGAGATAAATAACATGAATTTTCGTTTATTTGTGCAAAATTTTAAAAACCATTTACATTTGCTAACTTTGCTCGAAAAGTACGGCTTCGTATACCGCTATTTCAACTTATTACCGCGATACAAGACTAGGGACATGTACCCGAGCGTTTCGATGATGTTATTGGACTCTGGGCCTTTACCATCGTTTTTTTTCATCAATTTTGCATACTTAACCTCGAATAAATCAATTCCGTGAATTACTCGACAGTTAAGTACAATATTCTAAAATGATATAAGCTTTCCAGCGCGAATAAGGCAGATCAGAAATCTATTACCACTTTTCACTCTGGTCGCACGTTTGAACAATTATCAATCTACTCTGAAGTGGCGAACACACTTTCTAAAGATGTTTTCCGCATATGATATGATGTTGAAATCATGTTCTGCAACACGGAACTGTAGATAACGGCGTTGAAACTTCACTCATGATTAATAGTCCGGTGCACGTATGAGTAGCTATCAGTAAATGTAATCATAAATTTGTCCTCTCTGCCATGAACTTGCACTCGTGAGTCCAGAATTATAATGTTGAAACCCTTGCAGTATTGTCGTATAATCATGTACACTCAAATATTGAAATGTCCTTACAATATCCCGTAGTCAATACCGCTCTATTGCTAATCCCCACGCCCATTTAGAAACCGAGAACAGAAAGAAATAAATGTTCAGTCATGCTAACAAAGTCATATTTATTCTCGAGTTTCGACAATTCGCATTGAACGTTTGCATGTTTTATGTATACACAGACTGGCGCACAACGCCAGCTTTTTCAATCAATCGAAACAGAGAGAAAGCAACGGGTAGAAGTAACGCGCGTCGTTGGTGCCTCTGTTCTTGGACAACATGGAGTCTGAGCCACCGCTAATGCAAAGATGAGAACGCACTTTGTTCGCACGTCTGCAGCAGCTGTTGCGTACCGTATGGCGTCCGTGTCCGGCACGATAAACAAGGACGACGTTGGCCTCGCTTCCTTTTAAATACTTTATTTCTTGCAATTTTCTAGCCTCCATATGCTGCATCGCTACATGCATGAGCCTGGTATGCCTGAGGACGAGCACGGCTTCAGAGGAAACGTTACAAGCGTTCGTCACGAAGTCGCCGCTGCTATGGAGGCAACCGTTTGTGAGAGTGAGGACCAAGTTTTTGTGACTCTGGTGGTACGTGGTAGTCGAGATATTACGTATTAGCGGAAATTTTCGAAAAAGCAAGGGTGATCGGTCGATTTGTTGATAGTTATTCAAGGACGTCACTGCTTCAGAGTGAACTGTTCATCGTTGCTACGAGTATGTTTCTTCGAAAATATTTACGCGCTATAAAATTTCAGTACACCTTGGTCGGCATAAGATTGGAGAAACGAGTCAGCTAATACTCTAAACTCTACTGCGAACTAAGTGACCCTGGAGTTTCAATAATACACAACAATTTTGAGGACACGAAGCAATGCGTAACGTCTATTAATGGCTGGTAAATGACATGTTAAAAACTATAACTAAAACAAGATTGCTTCTGTACAAATTACACATCTTGACGGCTCCTTTACTCAGCGCTCAAACGAATGAAATATTCCAGGAAGGAATGAAATATGACAGAAAAGGAAAGGTACATAAGTTAATCTGTTTAGAAAATTTCTCTGCCCAGTTCCCCTTCATAGAATAAAAATGGACAAAGAACACGTTAGGCAAACGATGTCAAACAATGAGCGAGGTGATACATTATTGAAGAAGAAAACCGCGAAATCCACAAAGTAATCCCAGAAGACAATCAAAGAAGGGTGTAAGTCACGAATATAATTTTGGTGCAGAATACAACAAATAAAAAAGTCTCAAGGCATCCTCGGATAATGTTCTTAAAGCACCGCAATGTACACTGGAGAACCCTAGTTATAGAAGAAGTTCCCTTACCATATGCTTCCACAAGAGAAGAATACGTCTTGGTCAACCAGCCTGGTTATCGCACTTCTCATCCCATAACACGTTTTACGACTGGTCTCTCTACTGCCCCTCGTGTGAAAACAAAAAGGGTGAAACTATTAGTATGTTCCGCTGGGCACCACTGCGCTCTGACTCAGATTGCAACAATACCGAGACTGCTGTCGATCTGAGTCCGAGAACGCGTGTTCGAGCCGAGCGTGCTGTCACTCGCACGAGCAATCGTAATCCGGAACAGGATACTCGGCACCGCGTCTTCTGCGAAAATAGGAGAGGTGCCGTAGTCACGTGATCAGACCTAGGTCGTGCTCCGAGGTCAAAGCGAGAGCGCCTCAGAGCGCTCTGAGTTGGAGCGGGTGCTCTGAAAGAACCAGGCGAACGTATACAGAGCGCTCGATTTCCAGCAGCCTAATGTTACGCGCGTCGCCAGAGTGCTCTGGAGTGCTCAAAAAAGACAACTCGAACGTACCTCATGTTTCGAAGCTCGTTTGCATTTGTGTTCCAGGCTTGGAGTCATGGGGACAAGAACCACGCTTCCACAGTGCGAGCTAGAAACTGCGATTTATTAAGAAACACGCATAGTCACTTGATGACGAATTTAAACTCATTTCGTGGGCTCATTGCCCTTCATGGGCGGCCTCAAACGCTAAGTACGCCCAAAAAGCGGCGCCGTGACACCAACAAGCACAGAACCTACACCTCTGGCTCCCCCTACACTGTCTACACTTTGTGGGCTGTCATGGTTACTTGCAATTATTCGTTGTTGCCTCCTCGTAGGGCTAATTGATCACTATGTCGTAGCTGATTACGTTGTTTGCCAGCTCCACAGCCACTTTCGCTTTTTGTTTGCATGTTACCAATGCGGAATGTTATTGAATAATAATAATAATAAATAATAATAATAATAATAATAATAATAATAATAATTTCTTCTAGTTTAGATTAGAGATTGCCTATATTTACCCATTTCATGACCGGGCTTACGTTGCACACACATTTAAACCTCGATATCAGGAACTTCAAAATATCACGAAGTATTTTCCTTTCCCTGTCCATAGAACACCACCTATGTTCAATCTTAAATAAGCGAAGCTTGTGTATCCGTGATTTCAATATAAAGAAGTTTCAGTGCTAACCGAGAAGACCAAGGCGATAAATTTAAATTTCTGCTTGTGTCCGTGGTCATATGGTAGAGTTGCAGAGCGATTTTGCGAGTGCTTATTTTATAATAACACAGTGCCTTGGACTTGCATTATTATTGGGTTCACGAGTGACGTTTGGCCGCTGTGCAGAGGACGTCATCGCCGGCGCTGCATCGAGCCGCGGTCACCGCAACTAAGGCTCAAGAAAACTGATTCGTTTCCCGCTTTTGAAATTGCTTTTGAAATATCGGAGCTCTTTAGGCACAGCTTGGTCCGGTGGTCGCAAAGCTCCGTCAAACGATGACGTCACTATGCGTCGCTCGGCAGCCCGTCGCAGAGATAGAATGGAGGAGGAGAGGAGAAGAGAAGTGGATAGGAGGAGGAGGAGTAATCAAAGAAACAAAGTGAAGTTTCCTGGCGATGCGGGATTCGGGCCCGGATACCCACTGCGCAAAGGCGAGAGTCGTAACCACTCGGCTATCCAGGCACGCTACAGAACAAGCATTTGTGCGAATCATATGATTGCGTTGCTCTGGGCGAGAAACAAGAGAATGAGAGAGAGAGAGAAAGAGAGAAAAAAGAAAAAAGAAAGAGAAACAAAGAAATAAATAGAAAGAGAGATCCTGATTTTAGCTTACCAGACTTAATTGCCTTTCGCAATGCTCATGTGGCTATATCTAGGCTTAAATGGCTATCTCCATAGCCCTGGCTTAGCCGGTATTGTAAGGAAGGCCACCCAGCTCTGCTGTTTCTTCAGACTTGGGACCACACCGCAACGAAGCTGCAATATTTTTGTGTTGTATTACTCGAACATTCGTCCAGCATTTCCTGTACAAAAACAAAAATAAAAGAAGCGCATCGCCATTATAATTTGCTTAAAAGGTAGAATTTTTAAAAGGTGCCGCCCGTGTTTGTCGGTTCGTGTGTTCACGCCGCCCCGCCTCTTTAACGTCACAGTTATTTCCTCAAGCAATGAACAACTACACTAGCAGGGACAGTTGGCTGAGGTGGCGCAAATAAACGACTAGCTCATGAACAAACCCCGTAGAACAATAATTTAACCAAGTATGATATAACGAAGTAAATTTCCGATAGCACAGACTTTGTTACAATGAGGCATGTCTAGAAAAACGGGCACTAAACCCTGTGGTTTTTCACAATCATATATCATTGCATATACGTTTCCCGCAAGCATTTTCATAGGACGGGTTGCGCAGGCGAAGGCCGACCCACATGATTTATACTGATCTTGCGTGCAATTTTTCTATATCAAGGTAGGCAATAATGTTTTTTCAGCCGCATTTTGAAACATTGCATGCTTTTTTTTTATTTCTTGTAAATGAATGGCCTCAACTGCTAACATATGCTGGCCCCGTGACGTGTCCGGTTTGTGCCAGACAGACTTGTTAAAAGCGCCAGGCCTGCGTGGTATCCGCAGTACAGTCACAGCGAAAGCTGGAACCTCGATCTACGCGTGCTATTTGTGGAAGACAGAACTCCAATAGGAAGTGCCCAGTCGCTTGCTTCTTTTACGAGCCCCGCGCTCTTTTCGCCAATCCATGTACAATCAAAGTGCCGCAATTTATGGGAAACAAATAGGAGGATAACAAATATGTTCCCAGTCTCTCATTCAATTGTGCTGCCTACCGGTTTCAGCTAGGCAGTAACATTGTGGCTACAGGTAATGATTGAGGCTATATAGAATATAGCAGACACCACCATCATGAATGCTTAGCGCTTCAACGTCATGAATGTACACGAACAATCCCCACTGGCAGTTATTCTAAACACCACCAGCCGCTCCCGTTTATACCAGTTTCCGACTTTCGTCGGTACATTCACGTAATTTTACAGCCACATGTGCTGTCGTGTTTATTCCGTAAAAGGAAATGATGGGAGGAGACAAGCAATGGCTGTTCAGAATACACGCATGGCAATTTAAAGTTGCGTACAGTCTAGCATGTCAGCATATAATATTGTACCAAATTAACCTTTTTCAGTACAACGGCATTTTAAAAAGAAAATATTATAGAAGAGTTGACTTATGCCCCGTAAAACCTTGGGATAGCATACAATAGAGATATGACATGTTTTTTAAGCGAAGGTCAAGGCTCACTTTTAATTTTCTTTCATGAGAGCACCATAATTGGGTACGATGCTCTGGTCGAAAATGCGAGGAATACTAAATACAGTTGCATATTAACGCTGCGTTACGTATTCCTTTGATCTAATTCGCGTGTGAGCTGTGCACAACCGTAAGAAATTTACACATAATGCAGATGCTGCCTTTTCCCTGGAAGAGTTCCCGCCACATAGGGAGCAGATAACTAGGGAATATTGAAATTTGATATTGAATGATCAGTACTGAGCTAGCCGACATCCTGGTTGTCATTTAGAAAAAGGGTGCCTTTACAGGTAAAGCAATTAAAGGCACGGATAACCGATGGTCATTTAGAGGGAAGGAATGAATACCAAGAGGTGACAAGTGCGGCCGAGGACGGCAGAGGTTTAGATTGAGGGAACAAACCAAGAAATTCAACAGCATAAAATGGTATCATCTCGCGTTGGGGGATGTGATTATTCATTAGGAAGAGAAGAGAAATTTACACCCCGCAATTGTCTCTCACAGGGGAGGACACCACAGCAGTAGTGTACGGGGGGAAAGGAGGGGGAATTGAAAAGGGCAGATGGAAAGAAGAAAAAGAGACAAGAGTAGGGGGCACGTAAAAAAAAATGAGTATTGGTTCCCGGCTGCGGTGCCTCGCGCAGTCATCCAGAAAAGTGTATACTACTACGTTGAAGATTATTGGGAGATGCTTTCGCCCTCCAGTGGGCATGGTTTAGGATAGATTAACGATTATGCTAATGATGGCAATGGAATTCTCCATGCAGGTTTACTACTGTGATATTGATGGTGGTTCCTGTCGCTACTTTTCCATGCTGTTACTTCTTTGTTTTGTGTACAGTTTTTATTGTGAATCTCAAAGAGAATATTTATTTATTTATTTATTTATTTATTTATTTATTTATTTATTTATTTATTTATTTACAAATACTGCAGGCCCTGTTCGGGCCCAAGCAGGAGTGGGTAACAAATGTCAGTGACAAAATCAGAATAAAAAACATAATGAAAATACAATACAAGATACGAAATTATAAAATTCCCAACATTAGGGGAAATATAATTAATACATAGCAATAATGGCATTCATACAGAAATACAAAATATCTCAGCACTGATGAGGAACATAATATATTGCAATGTTAAAAATCAAGTGCTAGATCATTGACGAGATGGGCGAACGATTGTGTTGTGTCCGCATTAACGACCTCCTGAGGTAACTCGTTCCATAATGAAAAAGCATGAGGGAATAATGAGTACTGATGAACGTTCAGATGACTGAATGGTTGTCTAACTGTCTTATTATGATGAATACGATCAAAGCGCACGGGCGGGTTTGTTATGTAACGATTGGGTGGGATTTTAAAGTGACCATGGTACAATTGATAGGTGAATTTCAATCGGGAGACTATTCTACGATGAGCGAGTGTCTTCAGTTTTGCCTTCTCGCGAAGGGCAGAAATGCTTGCAAAACGAGAGTAGCTAGAATAAATGAACCCCGGAGCCAGGTTTTGGACCCTCTCTATTTCTTTAAATAAGTATTTTCGATACGGGGCCCAGATCAGGTCTGCATATTCTAACTTAGGGCTGATAAGCGCTTTGTAAGCTGTTAGTTTTACAGAAGGTGAAGTGTGACACAGTTTATGTTTTAAAAATACTAACTTTTATAGTGCATTGCTACAGATGTTGTCTATATGGGTTTCCAAATTTAAATTGCTTGTAAGGTAACACCCAGATATTTTACTTGTGTAGCCTTTTTAACATAAGCGTTATTAACGGTATATTGGAATGCTAATGTGTTTTGTTTGTTCGTAACTGTGATGGATGTCGTTTTTGATGCGTTGAGCTTCAAGCCCCGCTTATCACACCAGGCGCAGATGGATTGCAATGTATCGTTAAGTCTGGCTTGATCAGAATGCTGATCAATGTCGGCATAAATAACGCAATCGTCCGCAAAAAGTCGGATTTTCACAGGTGATTGAACTGAGAAATAAATATCATTTATGTGCACTAAAAACAATAATGGTGCAAGCACGGGTCCTTGCGGCACTGCTGAGTGTACGTCTAATGAGTCAGAAACGCCGTCATTGACCACCACATATTGTTTCCGTGATGACAAATAGCGTGCAACCCTACGGACAATAGTTCTGATCAACAATATAGCTGACAATTTCGTAACTAAATCATCGTGTGGTACTACATCAAACGCTTTAGAAAGATCTAAAAGCACTGCATCAATCTGGCCCTAGAGTTTAATGAATTTGCAAAATCATGAGTGATCTCGGCTAATTGAGTTGAAGTGGATAGGCCAGACCTGAGTCCGTGTTGGTTGTCGTGAAGCAGTTTATTGTCTTCCAGGTGTATCATAATCGCCTTAAATATTATGTGATCTAGTAGCTTACAAGCTGTGAATGTAAAAGTGGCCTGTAGTTTATATCTAATGGTGAGCCAGATTTATGAATGGGGAGTATTCTCGCAGTGCGCCAGTCATCTGGTATCACACAAGTTTCTAAGGAAGTTACATATATCTTATACAAATATTCTGAAACCCAGGATGCACATCTACTAAGAAAAACGTTCGATATATCATCAGGACCCGGGGATTTCTTTACTTTAGGATATGTTTGACGAGCGTATAAGATGGCAAGTGCGCATGTGAGGCCGTCAGCGTAAATACGGACTGAAAAAAGGCGTTGAAACCTTGAGAAATGACAGCAGCATTATCAGTAGTTTCGTCAGATGTTTTTATCTCTCTGATACTGTTTTTATCTTTAGATAAGTAACGCCAGAATTTTTTGGGTTGGTCTGTCATGAAGGAAGACAGAGTAGACGTAAAAAACTGGTCTCTTGCTGCATGCATTTTTTTCATGGAAAATGTGTACTAGGCTTTGTAGCCGTTTCTTGTCATCATGGTTACGACAGCGCTTGATCTTGCGCTTCATATGAATCAAATCACGGTTCATCCATGGGTATTCTCTGTTAATACGCTTCTTTTTTAATGGCACATAGTTGCGTTCACATTGTATACAATATAGCTTTAAAACGTGACCACAACTCATTGACGAATAGATTATTATTTGAGGTCAAACTTTTAGACATTAAATAGGCGCGTTATAGGTTCCAAAAATAGGCAGGCAAAACAAGTACATAGGTCTCCAACGTCCTAAATATAGTCACAATAAATTTTTACGTAAGCGCAAATACTTTCAAATGAAGACGCGCACGAGCTGTATCTACGACAGTAACGAAGTAAATGTTATTCTTTATGATGGAAAAATGTCGCCGACAGTCAAAACATAGCCGTGCAACTGTCCCATAATATTGCTTGACTAATGACGATCAATTGGCTTCATTCAACACGCACACTGCTCACATTTATATTCAGTGGCCACTGTGGCTTACTAGAGCGTCTCATAATATAGTCAAACAGGGTTGCAACAGAATACTTGAATGCTGGGAATGCTGATTTAAAAAAAGCCCTACTTTATGTCTGCCTGACGCAATTGTGTTAAGACACAAAAACATACAAATCATTAATCCAAGACAAACGCCGATTTATTAAGGAACTAACATAATATTACATGAGCAATATAATAATAATTGCTGTGGTTTAACGTCCCAAAACCATGGTTTAATTATGAAAGACGCTGCAGTGGAGGGTCCGAAAATTTTGACCATCTGGTGTTCTTTAGCGTGCACCTAAATCTAATTACACGAGCCTCAAGCTTTTTCGCCTCTATCAAAAATGCGGCCGCCGTGGCCGGGATTCGATCCCGCGACCTGCGGGTCAGCAGTTGAGCATCATTATTGGCTTGGTGATGCGCTTACGTTAGGCAGACGCTACAAGGTACACAGGACACCATGTTAACAGGACGAGCGCAAACTTCAACTGGTTTTTGTTATTCATGCGTAGACATAAATATCAGTTCACAAAAAACACGTGGAAAGAGATAGTACAGTTGGCTCCGCCTATGTGACGTCCATAACGAACTCAGTTTCCGCAGGAGATACCAATTAGCCCCTTTCGTCGTGTTACTGATCATCATCGCCACTAGAGCACCGTGGCGGGTTACGTGAGGAATGTTAGGCACAACTTTGGCAACTATCTCACATACCATGACATTATCCGAATTGTACCGGCAAGGCGCCCCAACACTGCCAAATAGAGTTTCGTCTATTTGAAGTGGAAATGTTTGAAAAAATCTGTTGGGAGAGCACGGGAAACGTAGTATAAGAATCACTATAAAAATAGTGGAAACAATAGCAAACTACCACCCTCTCCAGGCTTTTAAATTCAAATTGTACCTATGTCACCGAGAATGAGCTGGTACGCTGAGAAAGAACGGTCGACGTCGGCAGAGCGTGGTTGTACTTGGAAACTTTCGATGGCTTAAATGACGCTGGGATGCCAGAGTGATCACCAGCAAGGATTTGTGAAATGTTTTAAGGACGGAAAATCTCTTGTTTTTCTCCAAGACCGATTGTAGCATCGCACGTTCTTTTTTCGGCTACCGGTCCTTTAGCAACGGGGACGATTCTTCGCTCTCCATGCTAGCGCGTTGGTGTATGGTGGCCGGCGCTTCTAATTTCGCTGCCGTTAGTGGCCTTTTAGGGGCGAAGCTCCTCAAAGCGGCGCCCGTTCGTCCCTCGTAGTGCGTAACCAGTCGTAACCCTAGTACCAGATCTTGACCTCCAAGGTGGTGCCGGTGGAAGATTTCTCCTGTGCGTTGTTGAACAATAAAAAATTCGCAGCGTGCGCGTTAACTAAAAGCTGAATTCTTCCGTCTCTCATTCCCCATTAGCAGCCATTGGCATGTTCCAGTAGGAAACGTCAGTAGAAGCAGAAGTGTAAGTGTTAGCAAAAAGCCGACTTCTTCTGTCTTTCATTCCCATTAGCAGCCATTGTTTACCTCCAAGGTAGTGCCTGGTGAGATTTCTCCTGTGCGTGATTAAACAATAAAAGTTTTGTTCAAAACGCCGTTGATTGATGAAATAAACCAACGAAAGACGCCAGATGTTTTCTAAAAGCAAAACGAAAGAACGCCAGATGTTTCTAAAGCAAAACGAAAAGACGCCAGCTGCTTAACGAAAGACGCCAGATGTTTTCTAAAGCAATGGTTTTCTAAACAAGGAAAATTCACAGCGTACATGTAAAATTAAAGTGAGCTGCAAGTCGTCATAACTCTCATCGAACCTTTAGTATAAACGCGCCCGATCTCACGTCGGTGATGATGTACTGGGCAGAATTCACGGAAGATTCACGGTTTACCGATGAACCTCCGCAGCTTCGCCCACTCATGATCATTCACTCCATGGATATGCTGTGAATTTTTTTTCCGAGACATGGTTCATCTAGAGGACTCGAGTGAACCCCAGAGTGTTCCGAACAGTCAATGTGGCCCGCTAACATGAATAACGGTCTGAAATTGCACTTGAAAGCGAAAAATGAGGCTCAGTAATATTCATACAGGCGTCGATTTTGAAAATAGGCATTTATGGGCATTTAGGCACTAACGCCAAAAAATCGTTCATAGGCACTAAAAAAACACTACCAAAACCCTTCTTAACCTCTAATTCGTGCTCATAAATCAAGGTGGGGCGATAGGAACGCAAGTAAAACATCGGTATTTGCCTAAAATCAGGTATCTTATTATTATTCATTAAAAAATGCATGTTTTGAGTGGTCCAGCCATTCGAAGATTTCTGTAGCGATGAAGTGTAATTGGTTTTCTCACGTCCAGCTTTTAAAAATGTGAACTATGCAGTTTAGAGACGGGAGTGTGTTGTAGTTTGTGCAGTTGGACATTGAGCACACCAAATGATCGTTACACAATGACGGTTTCAGGGATTGAGTTTAAAACGCAAGCATCAATTTTACCTGCAAGTTAAAAAAAATCAGTATTGACGAGACGAGAAAGGATTTCTCTCTGTTGATGTTTGTCATTCCTACGAGAATTTTCCATGTTATCAAAGAAAGTAGCACTCAAAGAAACAATCTTCGAAAGCAAAGCATTATAAGAAGAGAAATCTGCCAGTGAAGAACATGCACATGTGCGAAAACAAAGCAAAAAAAACACGAAAAAGTACGAAAAATGCATTTCATTGATGTTCATTTTGACGAAATCATTCAGGGTAAGTCGATGGATGTCCCGAACAGTTGACACTTGGAAGAACAGTGTACTTGACATGTGGATGTTAGGTGCAGAATCTTCAAATGAGTGGATAAAAGATGCATCGCAATAGTGGCTCATGTCAACGAGATATGATATATGGTACAAAATGAAGGCGTGAGTAGCACCTTTGCGAGTTTCAAAACGAGATATACGTACGACGACTTCTTGGGCGTAACTTCTGAAATGCCTGATAACAGCCGTGCGACTGCTTCTTTTGTTTCACACAAGTTATCAAAAAATATCTGTCGCAGACTGCAAACTTGCCGAAAACAGAGAGAATTGTGTTCGTTTTACTTTACATTTTTATCGCCTTCTTCTCAATTTTAAAGTAGTAGATGCTTCCAAGCGATGCTTTTGGGGAATGCCATGAATGCTGTGGAACTTCTTTTTTTCTATAAAGAAAAGTGGCTGATATATTACATGTTCATGGAGATTATTAGCTCACAGATAATAATTTAGAACGCGAAAACCTTTATTTTCAATGCTGCATTGGTGCATATACCTGTTTGTTCGGGGGATTTCTGTACTGGTGTATGCGGTGTTTCCGTGCTTCGTAGGCGTCATGAATTTTTCACTATTCCAAAAAAGTTTATTTATCTCAGTTTGCAGCTGTGAAGAATACGCTTACTTTCTATCTCTCACAACATCTGTCTTTAGTTGTTTGCTCTTTAATCAATGTAAGTTTCTCATGTACAACTAAGAATTTTTCCATTTTATAACCTCCTGACAAACTTTACATTCAGCGAAAGCCAGTCAAAAAGTTCGACGTGTTAACATATTTGAGCTCCCATTTAGCCATTTAGCCACTTAGTCACTCGAGCCAGCGCACCGAGCTGTTTTCGCCGCTTCTCTTGCAATAGTGACTGCTTCCTATAGACAGGTGCATGCACCACACGCATCGTAAAAATGGCGGTGATGCCAGACACATTGCAAACACTTACTCTCTCGGTCAATGTTTCCAGTGCACTCGGCGGTTTTCGCTTCGGTCCTGCCAATTCCGACCATCGTAGGAAAGCGCTTCTTTTTTGTTCTTTTCCATAATTACGTTACAGTGAAAAACACTGGCGTCGTGGTGTTTCCAGTAGTGATGTTGAAGAGCGTCGGACCCTTTCTTTTCAACCTGCTGATACATGAGCACATTTCAGTCCTGGATATTTGGAAGAACTTACTTTCAAAGACACTACCCTTTGTGGAAATGATCAAGGAAGAAAAATACTTGCACTTTAATAATAACTAGACAGTCGGGAAAAAAGGACTGTATTTGACTAACGAAATAGTCGTCGTAATTGTTATTGTCGTGGGCAGGCGATTACTTCAGTTCGGTATCTATTGTGTCTTTTCTTAGCGAACTTCATCTACTTAAAAATACGTGGGCAATGACCACTTACATGACCTCTATAAATTTCGAAATATTTCAAAAGAGCCGTCGAGTCACACACACACACACACACACACACACACACACACACACACACACACACACACACACACACCATATATATATATATATATATATATATATATATATATATATATATATATATATAATATATATATATATATATATATATAATATATATATATATATATATATATATAGAGAGAGAGAGAGAGAGAGAGAGAGATAATAATGAAGTGCTAACAAAGGACCCGAAAGTAAAAGTTTAAAAATTCAAGCACGTAGGACACAATGTTGTGTAAAGGACTGACGTTTCGGCCGCGGGACCGGCCTATGTCGGAGTGATGCGAACATGCGACGGTAACGCAATATAAAATGACCAGTAACATATCGTAGCGCTGTTAATGGCTGACGAGCACTTGTTAGAAGCACGTGGGGAAACAGTGCGCGTGATAGGACACGAAAAAACGAGAATACACGCGTGCGCATTTGCGCAAGACAAAACGAATAAAAGAGTGAAAAATGATTAACAATGAGTAAAAAATGATGAAGCCACATAACGTGTGTGTCACCGGCACAAACATCAATAACGCGTCATAGGTACAACTGCGAGCAAGTTATCGATAAACATAAACGCGGGTGTAACATCTTGTCATGATCCGACAACAAAGCTGAAAGAGGGAAGTAATCTATCTGCGTGAAAGCACAGCGGCAATAATATCGGGGGTAGTCAAGAGTGTTTAGGAAACTAAATGGGTAAAAATGAATGTTTGCCAGCGCTTTCATTCATGCCACAAGTGACGGCTTTAAACTTATAGATTAAATACAATTCTCGAAGCTCTCTTTCGTGGTGGGAACGGAAACCAGATTGAAGGATTGTAGCTGTATTATTATCAAATGAGTGTCCCGGAATGTGCACATGTTTTGATAGCGGAAGGTTAGGAATGGTGGCAGCATGACACTTGTGGTTGTTAAACCGATATCTGAAAGGCGTTTCGGTTTGTCCAATATACTGTAATTTGCAGACGGAACATTCGAGCGAATAGATGCAATTGTAAGTGTCACACGTAAAATTTTCCTTTAATTTTATAGAAGAAATCAGAAGCAAGTGCTTTTAGCAATCTGTGACGTCGTCATATCCGCGCAAACCTTGCATCGTGGTTTTTTGCAAGGTCGACAACCGACATTATCGGGAACCCTTGTTTTAGACGAAGTTAGGATGTCATGCAGATAGGGAAAACACGAGGTGAGAGGTATAGTACAGCAGGAGGTGAGAGTATAGTACAGCAAGAGGTGAGAGGTATAGTACAGCAAGAGGTGAGAAATAGAAGTGAGGCTGAGGAGAAGGGAAGGAAGGACGTCAACGTCACGAGCCCCGCTGCTTCCTCACTTTTCGCACCACTAGGGCGCAGGTACTCCATCTTTTTTTTTTTGCGCAATCATACTGAAGTAATAGATTACGAACTTGCCGCGATTGCTGCTCTGATTAGGAGCGCTTAAACCCGCAAGCGCCAGTGTTGTGCCTCGAGTTCTTTGCGACCCTGATATGCACCTGGAATCATTTTCCACGTAAATTTTTATAGTTAATATCTGCAGTTCTTCCTCAAAAGTTCGAGGCAATATCGAATGGCTTCCAAATGTTACACGAACTTCGAGCGCCTAATTTTATTTAAGCAACCAGGGTAATTGGATGCTGGATTGTTCTTGATGCGCGTGTTGCTCAACTTAATTTAACTTACGTGTAGAACAATAAATTTCCTTCTGGGCAGTTTAATATGTCTGCAGATATGCTTTAGCAGCTACCATCTCCTAACAGCAGCAAACGAAGCTGATTTTCGACGCAGGTTTTGCACATGGTCGTAAGCGTGAACTGATCTCGCTATAACCGGTGCATTTAAACACAACGTAGCCTTGAGAAAAAGAATCGTCCGTAGATTTGTTTTTCGCTTCTTGTCTTTTAGCGGCCAGCTGACGTGACTTTTGTTTTAATTTCCATCTTAATTAATTTCGTGGGGTCCATGAAGGAGTGACCTCCGTATAGATTGATATATGTTCGCGTGTGCTAGTTGCACGGACATTGAATTATTACGTTTTGTCAGTGAAGTCCAGCCTTCTTACATATGTCCAACATGCTTTAGACATGACACAAAGCCGCGATAAATGACATGGATGACTAAGTTATTTCAAAGCGCCAGGTTTTTGCGAGATTACTGCTGTTTTAGCGGCATCGCTTATTTTCTAAATATATTAGGCATGATGTCCCTCAAGATCAAAGTTTTACATTACCTTTTTATTCATAAGCACCTTCACTCCGCCTACGAATCCCAAATTGCGCGCATGTAAAGAAACTGCCCAGTATCACCGCAGTTGATTTCATTCACAAAGAAAGTAAAAGAAGAATACAATGCCGGGCACTACTTCGACGCTACTTTAATGACAAAAATCGAAACGGTTTGCTGCTCTGCACGCGTCTTGCTTCCCACATAACGATCAATGGTCGCAGAACTCATTCCAGCGTCCGTTATCCTGGATGCCCTATGTCATCTTCGCTCGCATTGAATGCGCAAACATAAGAGGCCATCTCAGAGATGTTGCCATCAAAGAGGGATGCCATTTCAGGCCCACACTTATATTGTGCCACAATATGCTTCCCGACTGAACATCACATTCTGCTGTCAATAGCATGCTTATTCGGTGCGGATCATTGCAGGTCATATAGAGACTTCAAGTCATTTCAATGCTACATGGTTTGGTCGTCTTTGATGACCAGGGACCATTGAGTTTTTACATCTCGACAAAAAAACTGCCATTGCGATATTTGTTTTGTCCTTTAGAATTCTTGCGTCTTCGTTATACAGCATTTCGTCCTTTTTATCTTCTGTTTAATCCGTTAAATGGCCTTTTTATAGCGTTGTAATGCTCGGGTTTCTAAAAATTAAAATAAATATTTCTCCGTATTTGGATATTGTTGTTTCACTTCAGCAGAAATAAACACCTTTTCCATGGCGATGTTTTTAAGGAGCAGTTAATGGTCAGTTTATCATCAGGTATACAGTAAGTTTGATTCGATTTGCTCTATCGACAACGTTTTTAGTGGAGATGCTTTTGCATAGCATTATCTGAGTAACGTGAAGTGCGGGACGCATACAAATAATAATATAAATACAAGTCGTCCACTCATTTTTTAATAATCATTCATAGATACACGAATCGTAGCATATATTATAGTCAATTCATCAACGTCCAACAATGCACGTATTTAAATTTGTGATAGGCTTAATTGGCAATGCCATTCAAAAGGGCATAAGATAAACTATTGCCAGAAAATTCCGACAAGTCCCACATTGCGGGTATCTATTTCATGACAAGCAGTCATAGAGTAGTCGCCTATACCGCATTTTGTTTTTGCTTTGAGACACGCATGGCAATGTCGAACTATGCATTTGCGTAAATTGAGTAGTTTTGGCGTATCGAGTACTCACGAGGCACGTCGACTACACTGGCACCTAAAGGGTAGCGTATGTTCAGACTTAATGGCGTTACGCAGGTTAGCGCACAGAAGTGAGTTTTATCGAACGAAACTGCATGCTTCATTGCGATGCTGTGGACACCATAAGTAGCGGGTCGTTGGCGCATTCCTCCGAGTTCGAGGAACGCGTGACTATTCCTTGCTGAGCCATAAGAGCACACATGTTATGTTTATTACTTGGTTATAAAAGCGGATAACTAACACTGCAAGCACAACACGCTGCCCTGACATGACGCCTGTATAGCGTCTTCTTCCGAAGCAGCTCTAAGGACTGACTAGCTCTGTGAGAGAATACTTGACTGCCATATTGCCTGGGTCCATTGGTATTTCTTTGCGTCCATGGTATTTTTCGTTCACCAACAACAGCGCCGACGCCGGCAGTGAATTTTGGAAGTTTGTTCTCGGAGTTCCTGGGTTGATATAGACTTTGCTTAACGGGTCGTGCATACTCGCATTCCACAGGCCGTTGTATGCGGTCATGTGCCACACGTAACTGAGGGAAAGGATTTCTTAACGTACGCGATAGACATGTGACGTTTTCCATGCCATGACCTGGTGATCGTGTTCGGAATAAACTAATCGCCTCCTACGCCAATTTGGTACATTATGAACATTGTCTCTGGCACGCAAAAGTTGCCTTTGAAGTTCTGTGTTTTAGCCCACCAAATGCCTCTCAGCTTTTATGTACTTTCTTTGCGCTAGGCACTAACCAAACATTTATTTTAATTCAGAAGTTAATGACGTAGATCATCGTTAAAGAGCATTGGGGGTAATAGTAATACCATACAGGAAACCTGGAGGTAAGTTCTTTTTTTTCGTTAGGTATTCATTAAAGTGACCAATATTATTATGCACGATTGTTTTAGCATTTCTCGTTCTGAGAACGCGAACACTTTACCGGAGGGTCCAACCCGCCGCCTTCAGACAAGCTGGAAGACGTCGTGTCCACTGAGTTGTTGAGATGGGTTGATGTCTAATTTCTGTAACGTTTATGAATCGCTGGGTTACCTTTCATTTCAAGGCATCCTAAAGCGCCCGTCATTTATGCAAGACTATCATATTTGCCTGCACTAAGCATCTAAAGAAAAATCAAGTCTATTAGGGCTGCTCACTCTGTTGCATGCAAGTTAAAATGCCCTATATTACCCAGAAATAGAAAGCTAAAATATTATTTCTTTTCTTAGTGCAAAACGATTACGCAGGAAAGTAGACAAAACACGCGCTGTGCGATCTCTCCTTTAACGTGTTGCCTTTTTTTGCTCTGGGAAGAAAAAGTTGGCATCAACAGCCACGACCAGAGCTCGCGATTGCATTGTGTAAAGCAACTTACTTTGGGCACGTATGTCCCACACGTTGCGATCGCACAATTTCTGTGGTCGATAATGGGCCTCATCATTTTCTAATTTATTAGACGCGCCAACATGCCTTGTCTGCGGGCGACGTGCACGACGTTAAGCGTTTATTGATTACCCTTCTTGACAGCAGCTGCTGACTGTGAACGCACACTGCAAGTGATACACACATTGATGAGAAATTAATGCGTCAAAAGAAAAAAAAATTATCTGGATCATGTTGAGGTACATTTTACGTTTTGACTAAACATTGTGGCCAGCACTTAAAATCTCATCATAATACAGAAGCCCAACTCAGCTCAAATCCTTAGATTGCAAAAGAACGCTAGCCGTCGTTTTAAAGTCCAGAAGCTTAGATACTGGCTTTCACAGCAGGTGGGTTCCGTATGCAAGAAAAAGGTAAGAACAGATACAAAAGTGCTGTCGCCTACGTTGCGGCAAGAAATATACTACGATCGCTCTCTCGATTAAATGAAAAAAGCATTAAACATAACAGTGAGTTTCTTTTAGTTGAAAGAATTCCGCCTGTGCTCAGGCTTCGGTTTAGTCTACCGTGTTATACCACACTCTTAGCAAACGACCGCTTAAAACAACGCATATAAGGCGGAAAGTAGGTCAAATTTTCGACGCTTATAAATGGCTCTCTAAGCGGCCTACTTATACGGCTCTTTCATGCGGCCCCTCTTTATGCGGCCTCTGGCTAAGCGGCTCTTTCTTATACGGCCTAAGTTTATGCGGCTCTTCCATATGCGAGGCCATCTCGTTGCCAGAAGGCCGTTTAAAAGTGACCGCCTAAAGTAACGCATACCGTCGATTTGGTTAAGCGGTATTTCAGGTCAAATCTGTCCGGCTTATATACGGCTCAATATGCGGTCGAAATATATGCGGTACTTTTCGCAAATTTTTAGAAAAAAAAGAAATTCTTCTACATTGGAGTTGATCGTGCAGTGTTCCTCTTTTTTTTCTTTTGTTCTTTTCAGCCTTCCAACTCATGAATATGCATTTACACATCACAAGAACACTGCACAGAGAGTCACAAACCATGTATCAACACACTCCACCACGGGGATTTGAACCCAGGCCAACCGCGTGACAAGCAGACACTGTAACCACTACGCCACCGCACCACACTATCTGGGTGGACTTCCGCGGCTTTATATATGCACTTCACGTTATCTTGGACGATTTTACGATCGGCTACAACGCTATAATTTTGCATATATGACAGGCATCGTTCGCGTATAATGCGCGTGTATACGTGTGCACGACCTTAAGCGAACCCTCGCGGGCAGTCACAGTCAGTTTGTGTGTGGAATCACGTTTCTCGTCCGACGGCTTGCGCATCCCGTACGGAGACAGAGGTGAACCATAAACGACGCGTTTCCGAGTGCATTTCCATTTGCCGGCATCATACAGCAGCCAAACGTGCCCTGACGTGCAACCAGCCGCCAAAGAAAAGTATTCTGCGATGTTTGACGCAGTACAGGCGGTGGAAGTCAGCTGATCTCATCTCCACTCGGCGAAGTCGTCTCCCACGTCCTTCGCGAGCATCGCGTTGATGTCGGTGCGTTTATACGGACAGTATTGTGCTGAGGTTCATCTCAGGGAATCGGATTAAAACACATAATCGTTTATTCGCGCAACAGATGGGTTTGGTGTAGTGCAGCGCGTACGGGGACGACGGACCAGCTTTCAGAACGGGCGCGCTCATTTCTTCCCGAGTATAGTATAGACGATAAGGAAACGTTGTTGTTGTTGAGTCGAAAGAACAACGAGCCTTCGCAGAAAAAGAATGCAGTCACCCGAGCTCGAGGCTGACGGCGCCGACGAGCGATGCCGTGGAATTGTCATGCTGGGGAGGACGGCGGGTCTGAGGTTGTTCGTTCTCGTGGTTCGATCGTTGTTGACAGTTGGAAGTGATGCTCCCCTTGGCTTCCACAAACGATGAAACATAGTGCATGACTGGCACGGAAAGACTACACATTAAATCGCTTGCATCACCCGTTAGAACATTTGTTTCCTGCCAAGCGTCGCATCAAAAGAAGCTAGCAATGCTTGAAATTGAATGAAGTCACAATATGATCCAGCTTTCAAGGATAAAACCATGCTATTTCTTCAAAAGTCAGAAGTGGCCTGAAGGATTCAGAAGGATGATGTGAACAATTATACTGAATAATGCAAAGATTAACTTGAAACATTCTAATATTTAATGGGTGCTGTGAAATCTAAATAACAACCCCAAATTAAATATGCACTTGTTTTGCACCTTGAAGGTTCATGAATGTTAAGCTCTACAACATGTCTCAGTTGACCGCATATCAGCGCCGAAGAGCGATCTGGTGGAGGCCCTGTGTTCGGGAACGTGGCAGGTTGAAGGTTGTTTTCGTATTCCACCCATTGTCGACGAGTGAAAGTGATTGTTTCCTTGGCTACGAGATGTGATCTGGGCGACAAGCGCCAGTATTACTTCACTCCACGTGATCCAGTCGAGTATGCTTTGAGCTTAACGACGCTTTAATGTATAAACTAGCAAAATGCTAAAAGTGGCTAAACTCGGGCAGTAATCTTGGCTTCTAGGAATAAATAATCGCCTGTCTTAAAAATGTGCAGTCAGTAGCATCCTGCTTGATTCGGATCACGGGACGCGACATGTAAACGTATAATACTAAATAGTACATATATAGGAACAATTCTTATACTCAATACGTGTCATAATTGCAAGTAACAGCTGCAAATAAAAAGCACGCTTTCACACAAATAGCACACCCATAAATGTTGAGCTTTACGTGTCCCAGTCAACCTCCCTTATGTTCCATAACAGGGGCGTAGCCAGAAATTTTTTTCTGGGGGAGGAGGGTTCAACCATACTTTATGTATGTTCGTGCATGTGTTTGTATGTGTGCGTGTATATATACGCAAGCAAAATTGAAAATTTTTCGGAGGGGGGGGGTTGAACCCCCCCATCACCCGAAAGACCACCCTGGCTAAGCCCCTGTTCCATACCATGTAGCTTTGCGTGCACTTTTATTTAAATATCAACTGTCATGCAACATCCTTAGCTTTGGCTAGTACAGCAGCTAATACAAACTGTGCTTGAGAATTCAAGATTTACTGCCAGTACCAACACTAGCTATACACAAAAACATTCTGTAGTAGTTCAAGCACAAGTGTCGCAGCTTTTTTCAGATTTAGCAGCTCATATAGCGGTGGCTCACAAAAGCATGCAGTCATACGCATGTCTAATGTGCAGCTGTTATTCTCTGATACGAAGAACTGCACGAAATAAACTGACACGAGGAGACGCATGGACAAGCGTCTTCCTTGTGCCAGTTTATTTCGCGCAGTTCTTTGTAGTCATGGATTACTAACTTACCCAGTGATCAACTCTATATTATCCTTTACATGCAGCCCCCTTCCGGGGCACTTACCACGGCACAACATCTGTCAGACATAAAGGGTATTCGCATATTGTACTAGATTTGTCCTTCACTAAATGTTGAGACCTGAATTGTATTTGTTCTTTTTCTGGCACCATTTCAAAACATGGCCTTTCCCTTGCAGTGTTGAGACATTTCTTTACAATAAGTTAGTCAGGCATTGAGTACAAATCCATCACTCTTCGAGACTGGTACTTAATTATGTATGCATGGGTCCCTTATTTTTATGATCTTCTGTTCTCTGCTCCAAGCCCTTCCCTTTACCCATTACTACAGAACTGTGGCATTTAGGTGTTTCATCTCGCACCGCTAATTGTTGTTACATTTTGTGCCATTTCTTCGAGTACCCATGACAGTATTTAGTGCATTAATTGAATGAATGAACATGTTATGCTGCTGCGCAGCTGTACACTGAGCAGAACAATGAGATGCAGAGCGATGAGAGAAAAAATAGAGAATATTGTCATGGTACAACGCAAACACAAGACAGTGAGAAGTTCTACAAGAATAGAAGGACAGCTAGTTGACACAAAAAGAATAGCAGGCACAAACATGTCTAATAAGACTGAAACTTGGGCTAGTTGGTTGTCCTTCATGATGAATCGGCAGCGCAACCATACACGGACAGAGGAAAGGTACACGAAACATAGCACTGTGTTGTGTACTTTCTTTCCTATGTCCGTGTGTGGCTGCACTGGTGATTCACCATGAATGACAAACATGATGTCTTCGGCAAAATCCCGAAGACCCACTAGACGTTGATGTTCACTGATGTCCCCATTGTCTTTCTTGCCTGCAGAGCACACGCGTCAATACATATACAATAGGAAGCATCGCAAGGGTTCTTCACCTATATGCTCTATTGTTGGAGTAATAGGGCATTGTGTCAACTAAATAATCAATGTAATAATAAAATAACCCTAAAATATATGCCATATTCCTTATTGCTCAATTCTCAACCTCCACGTATTCCACTTCAGCACCTGTGAACATAATGGCCCCCTAAAGGATCTCGGCAGTAGTTTCTCTGAAGTGGTTTTCAAAGCTGTTATTGGATCAGATTAAGCTAACTGAATCTCACGAACTTATCCTTTCAAAACAAATAAGGGGGCAGTCCACTTGTTATTTTCTAGCAAGCTACTTAGCAATTTGGCCTTGAATGTGTGCACTTTCCTTGCAGTTGTGTCCCAAAAGCAGTCAGTGGCCTATCGGTTATCAGGTCATCAATAAAAATTTTCTTTATGACCAGTCTTACACGTTCAGTAATGCAGCATTGTAATGGATGTATCATTCTGACATATATAGTTTATGCATTCAAAACTCTTCAGTTGAAATTCCTAACCACTTTCGCCGTCAGTAATGACCACAATTGCTATGCGACTCTCGGTACCATCATCTGCATGCATGGATTGATGCATTCTGCAATGCTTTAATCATGCATCTTATCACTGGCCCTGTGATCTCACAAGTCACATGTGTCCTTCTCTAGACAGTAACAGCTATAAATATGTTGCATAACTTAACTAGTTTTTTTTCCAAACAGCATGACTTTTACCTCTATTTGCACAGTCAGTAAGCCTGAACACACAGTGCACACTTTTGTAGTTTGACATATTTTATTTTCAATTACAAACAAAACTGAGCAACAATGTATACACCAATACAGCGTTTGTAAACTAATAAGTGAATCTTACACTTTTACAGAAACAAGGTAAAAAAAACAACTGCGAAAGAGGTGATTCAATAATTAAACAGAACGATTGTTGTTTTTCTATGCTGTAGGGGTTCCAGGCCTTCTCATCCGACTAGAACTGATAATGACCTAGCTTGAGTTTCAGCACGCCTATACGTGGAAAAAACTCTACTTTCTTGCAAAGTGCAGGTCAATACTACATAAAAAATTGCACCACATAAATGGCAGGAGCTACCTAAATGGCTTCAATTATAATAACTTTACTTAAACACAATAAGATAACACAGAATTGACTAGAGTAACAAAGAAGTATTGAAAGTAAGTGGGCCTTGATCGACGTCATATATGTAGCCTTGGAAACAGACGAAGGGCTTGAGGTGTGCTTCCTGCCTGTTTCTGGCACTTAATTTGCAATATATGAGTAGAATACACAGTTAAAAAAATTCTGTTCTATATCATGAGCTGTGTAGTGTACGTAGGTACTATGATTTATCACAAATGTAGGACTAAACTAGATACCCTCTATATTAGTAGGCTTGAAGTTTGAGGACGCAGCTTTTCTGTAGGTAGTGGCTAATAAAATTTCAAAACATGGGTATCAGCTGTGCATCAACGACAAGTGATATGCTAATATGACGCCCTAATAAATAGGACTTTTCATTGTACATGCATCAGAAATAATATGATGACTGTGCATGTATACTCCGAGGAAAACTACAAAATGAACAATGAATATGTATATATGAACACACACACATACAGTTATTATTGCACATGATATCTGCCACAGATTCCAATGCTAGTGTACCTGCTACTCAGGTATCCTCAAAAGAAAGAGCATTGAAAAGTACATGAACATGAAACAAACTTAAGTGTCTCTAAAGTTTGTGAAAATTCAGCTAGCCAGCAGCCTTATCTACCCAGCCTAACAATGTAACAAGAAACACACAAACGAAATAAAACTGCACAAAAAAGAACATAAATTAGGCGTTGTCCTTGAGCTTGTCGAGAATCTCCAGCAGTTTACTGCTTGCCCAGCAACATGGAAAACTCTCTTCCTTGTGCAGCAAACTTTGAATTAGTCCCAATGTTTGGGCGAATGCAGACGGGTAGGTAACATCCTTTATGTAATGTACGGAAACACAAGAAAACTGTCTTTTCAAGCGTGGAGTCATCTTTCAGGGTAACACGCTCGTCCTCAGCACAAAAAATAAACTTTGTTGCCGAGCTCCAAACAATCATGGGCCCTGGCAACCCATGGACATCTGCAAGATACTGGAAAAAAGTAATAATAACTATTATATGTTTTATGTTCTGTACAGCACATCTTCATACAAAAAGCTAACAATTCAGAGGCAGTGGATGGATGAATGCCAGCACTAAAATATTGCAAGCTTTAGATGCAAAACCGTGCATAAATTGACATTGTTATGGGCGTGGTTTATGCCACAGTAAATAAATAAGATTCAGCCACCCCCGATACGCAGCTATAGGTGCCACTGCTTGAAATTTTGCTAATGCATTCAAAGCAGCCACAAGTACAATGTCAGATCTCACAAGTGTATAAGCAAGCGTTTCTTTGTGTTTCGCACGCAATGTTCATATCATATATCTGTTCCATGAAAATGGGTAAAAACAGCAGCCAAATGAGTGTACTGAGACCATAAGTTATGGAAAGCAGAGCCTTGGCTTGCTTCAATAGTAGGCTGAAGCCACCTCTCAGTGATGACATATCATAGGTGGTGACAGATGGCATGTGTGTTGGGCATGTCCTTTTGCACTAAACTTGAGTGCTGTAGTGTCACGCTCACAGGGCAAACCTGGAAATACCTGGTTTATGTTTCTGTTGGGAAATGGTAGAACCACAGGACAATCAAAAAGGCCCGAATGGGTTGCCTACATTGACTTACATGATTGCTTATGTGTGTACGCCTTTGTGCATACAGATGTACTTGAACTATCTTAAACTATTTTAAACAAAGGAATTGACTGGACCCTATTCAATGGCAGAAAAGGAACTCTGCTACAAACAAGGTGGACGTTGCGACAGAGTCCACACTGAAAAAACTAAAGGCCATGTCACCACTAGGATACACAGCGGTTCCCAGTCATCATGTAAGGTGGCTACGCATGTAAGGTGGCTACATATAGGTTAGTATCAATATTCTTCGCAGCACCAAGGAAACAAACTTCAATCTACATGGATGTTCTAATACTGAAATTTGACATATAATCTTTCGTTGAGTGAATGATACAAATTACATTGAAAGTCAATGTCAGAGTACTTTAGCAGACTCAAAGGGCCCACTTTGTGTACACAGATGCATGCAGTGAATGGTGCTGTTGTATATAGACTAATATCACAACTTTGCAGGTCCTTTCGGCTGTCAATGCACACGTCTGAGAGTGGTGCAACCACCTGCTTATTGAATATTGTCTTTCTTTCATTGAAATTAGAGCTCTTTTGCAGAAAAACATTCTTGTATTCAAAAGTATTTTGTGTTTGCATACAGCATAATTGGGCGTAAAATACCCTGAATATCTCCTTTCAACGTGGTCATGACAAACATATGTATTGGTCGTCTGGCCAGACATAGAATATCTTTTTTTTTAAATTTCATATGCTGCGCCGAAAATTGCTGCATAATTGTGACAAAATTGTCGCTCGAAAGAAAATTCTTCAATGGAATGAGCTAGCTATAGACTTAATTGTAATTTATCAACTCTCCACCAGAAACAAATATCTAAGTTATATCTGTTGCAGTACCTAAACGCAGATAAATAGTTACATTGTTTATGAACGCTTTACGATAGTCATGCAAGTACAATACTGATTCCGTTTTTGAGCAATATATGAGAGATAGATCCGCTTCAGGTGCACAATTGCAGATGCTGCTTGATATCGTTCTTGATTCGCGAACCACATAATAGTGAGCAACAGTGTTTCGCTTTCTGACAGTTTGCGACCTTCATGCATTTCTAAGAAAAGGTCCGAGCAAGAGGCTCTTCCGATGCGCCTTACACAGATCTATAGAGACTCGTTAGGAGCGGTGCTTTGTTTCTAACAGCACAATTAACACAAGATTGGGAGCATCAAAATAAACTCACCCAGTCGTGCATGGTTCACGGGGCAGTGCTCGCAGTAGGAGCACCAGGCAACTTGATGTGGCACGCCTGGTTCCCCTGGCTGGCGGTTGTACGCGAGCAATCTGATGCACTCACACTCACATCGCACTGACACACTTTGCACTCACACGTGCCATCATAACTGCACACTCCTCTCTGAATGCCTTTGACGTCGGTCGAGGTGTACATCCCACGCAGCAGGGCCTGATCGGCACTGCCGAAACGTTGAAGCACGCCAAGACGATCGCGGGACCGAATTCTCAACGAAAAGAGAGAGACCATGCAAGGAGCGGGCGCAAAAGAGACGGACACCGCTCGACGCGCATGGGAGAGAGAACTGTAGGGGGGATAAGTCAGCCAGCGTGAGCAGGGAGAGAACGCGATCAAAGGTGAAAACTTCCTTCGCACGTTGAGTTTGTAGACGACGTGGGCGTTGTTTGAGTGATAAATTTGCGTATTCACGAGTAAACAGAAACAAAGGCACGTCTGGAAAAAACAAAAACGGTGCGAGGCGAACGAGGCAGCAGAGGCGACTGACGTAACTCGGCACGGCCGCTGCGTTTCCAACGGACGTGCTTCGCACGAAATCAGATACGATTGCCACGGTCAGGGAGGCGCTGGCTGTATTAATGGCTGTATCTCGAGTTCACCGGCCGCATCCTGTGCCAACACAGGAAACACTACACGGCGTCAACGTGGACTTCGAGCCTTGAGCACGCTCGCTCGGCGCTCTCTCGCTTCTCGCCGCGGCGCCGATCTCAATTTCCCGCATAAACAACGGGCCCTGTATAAGCGTTGCGTCCGCTCGAGAAATTTTCGCGTCAACGAACCCGGGCTCCATATAAGCGTTGCGTCCGCTCGCGGCCGCATATAGCGGGCCCACCCCGTCACCGCAGAATTTGTCACGCTTAATGGCGATTGAAGGGCCGCTTATATGGAGTACCTTGTGGTGGAACAAAAATGGGCCGCTTATGTGCCGGACGTTATACGGGACTTGAATAAGAGTGCAAGAAACGGCCAGAAACGAATGCTTGGTAGAACTTTGATAACGTCGGAAAATCATTTAATAATCTTCTGGAAGGCACGTTTTACACCGGATATTTTGCTGCTCTGCGGTCCACGAGCTCGTCATTTCTCGTCTGGGAAGCCTACGTCTTAAGCCTAACGTCAATCTTTCATCACATTTAAGAGCACAACATTAATACATAAATGTAAAAGAACGCCAAGTGCCACTTCAAATGAGGAAATTTGGGAATGCCAGGATGTTTGTGATCTTTGTGTTCCTGACATGCGAGATATCCGCTAAAACTGAACTTGAAAAGGATGGTGCCAACACCCGCTATTATCAAGAAAACATGCTGATATTCGTGGCGAATATAGGCTGCAACAGAATGGGTTGAACCTTACCTCCATAGTTGTAGCGATGAGCCGTGTTACAGCTGAATGTTACACTTTCAGCATGAATTGAATTAGATGAGATGATTTCGGCAATTTGTTCTACCATGCCTAAGGCATAGCTTTCGTAATAAAAACATTCTGGGGCCGTAACAGCCATATGGCGAAGGATTGCCGGTTAAGCAGTATTCACATCTCTTCTGTAGTTAACAAAAGCTTCCTTAAATCAGACTGGAGCGTGGGCGCCTTGATTGATGGGTTTGTTTAGTGTTTATAACGGATCCTTCTCCTTAAAAGAATAATGCAAAGGCTTATTCTGGTACACATCTTGACGAAGTTTGCTTGGAAAGTTTTAAGAAAGATAGCGAGGTTTGGCGTGCTGTTTGGTAATTCAATAGCGTAATGCGCGAAATTCTGGGACACCTTACGCGTGCTCTACTTTTTCTTCTTCCAACACAAATATACACAGATTGTCATGCTAAATGTATCATGGTGTTCTACTTTTGCATTGCGAATTGAAGTGTCTGGGGCGTTGTTTTTATAGAAGGGTGTTGAGCAAACTTTAGCATCAAAGTAAAGCCATCGAGAAATCGCGCTTTTTATTTGTCTCAGTAAATGCATTCCAGAGCCACTCATGTCCTCGGGGCTGAAACGAGGATGGCTCCTAGTCTACATTTATAGCTGCGTGCATTACTTCACGCGGAATTCTGACATCCGATAAATCTCTCACTGACGGGCCTTTTTTGAATAAGAAGGTCTGGCTTACATCGGATCTAGAAAACGCGCCTTATGCTGGGTTTCGTATTTTTTATGCTCATTTTGTTGCTAGAAACTCCAATGCTAGGCAGTAGAGAAGTTGTATATGCTGGCTAAATTTCTCGCAGCCGAAACTGAAACGACAGCACTCGCGCTCTAGACTTGTCAATGTCGCCGGCTCGCCACATTTTTATCGGCGGCATCTATCGAAGAAGAGGAAACTGGTAGCTCGCTATTTTGTAGAGAATATGTCTGGTAAAAAAAGAACAGCGTGCTTTAAACTGCCGATACCGTATACAATAGTAAGAGATGCTGCCCGCAGCTAAAATACAAGAACGCTCTTTTCAAAGCACATTGGTATGGATATAAATTAGCACGTCAGTTCAGTGACAATAGTGTTCTGTTACTGGCTTACAATGTTCCCATTTCGATAACTTGCCGGATTTTTTTCGAGGGATCAAAAAAAGATCGTGTGAAGTAGCTAGAAAATGCCCCTTGTGCTGACTTAATTAAAACATTTCTCTCGAAGTACACAGGCATAACTCGACACCGCTTTCGATTTCGCTGTTTTGCTGCACACATGTACTTTACAGATAACACGGCGGACAAAAATGTCTTTGCACTCGGTGTTCATACTCTCGAATAGTGTTTTTCCTGCCCTGCTCCTTGCCGCCTCAGTTCCTCCTTGAAGAACCGAGGCAGAGAACAAAGGAGGCTGGAATGTACAGCTCGATAGAGGAGTGCCTGTCTCGACACTCCAGGAAGAGAGAAGCTCGCTAAGGCGAAACATTCGGCATGCTGTTGTTTGGTCCAGTATGTTTATTTTAGTTTCGGCGCCTGGAGTAGGCGGCTTGTGAATTCAGGTGAACATTTCGTTTGCTTTCTTGATCCTCCGTTGTGGCATCTGTCGCTGTACCGGGACAACGATCCGGTCCGTATGACACTGAGACCTACAGGAAGGAACTTGCGAGCTGCGAGTGCATCTTTAGGGTTTACTTTATCTTTTTGTGTGTGGCGCTTACAAACAGATCGACAATGTCTACGCTGTATCGAAGAAAATCGATTTTTGTTTTTGGTACAAGCCGGGTCAAAGTTTGTCGTACCATTCCTGAAATTGTCAACGACACTTCTTTCATGTTTGTTCGTGGCGCTGTAAATATATTGAACATCGTGTAGCCACAGTTTATATGTCTTGCTCTGCTACACACGATTGTTTCTGCACGATTGCCTACTTAATTTAAGCCTATAAATTTGCCAGTCAATTTAAATGTCCTCACCTATTTAGCTAAAGGTGATTCAAGTAATGACTGCCACATCGACAGAAATTAGTTACTTGAAATAGAGACAAGGAAAGGACTCTAAAGACGGAGAATTCGCTCGTTATTATGGTAATAACGTGCACAAACATGACCGTTTTCTCTGCCAGGCCGCACTGCTTTTTTGCATAGAGCCATGGTGATCTCGCTCGATGTAGATAGTTTTCAGGGAAGCCACACTTAAGTGTATAATGTGCATAGAATGTTCTTGTTCGATCAGAACATTTCTTCGATAAGCAGAAATGTGACAGAAACCCGAAGGTACAAGAAGCCGGTCTTTAAATGCATTTGCGTGATTCCGTACCCTGCACTTGAAGCACTAGATTATTATGAACAATTTTCTTGCAATACAGAAAGTGGGTGCTGTTAGAGGGATTAACGTCATTTATGATTTTACGCTCATCTCACGTCTTATCTCGCCTGTTCCACTTCTTCAGAGCCTAGGTAGTGGACCGCATCATAAAGAAAAGATATTGAGGCAGACAATGACGGGTCGTACATACATGGTCCGGGTAACCTGCCATTAAAAGGCGCTCCTTCTGATTAACAAAACTACTAGTTTTCTTATGGGGGCATGATTTGCGAAGCGCGTTGCCAAAACAAAGAGTGGCAATTGCTTGCTTGACCAGCTTAGAATGGGATGATTGATATGGAAGCAGCATCTTGGTGTCGCGAGGGTGATAATCCCAACACACATGATGTTCAAACAGAAAAATTCATAGGTCTGAAAACTGAATGGCATCCTTAACGGGTAGCTCATGTGTTATCACCAGACTGTCAAGATGATGGGTGAAAAGATTAACTACATCACTAACATGTACTTATCTCAGTAGCAGAAAGTGGGCTAAGAAAATTAGACAGATTGATACCTGTGTAAACAGTTCTCAGGGAATGAAAAAGGTTGTCGTGCCGTATATTCACAACGTGCCACACGCCCTGAAGAAAATTGGAAGTAGGTTAAGGTAGATGTGCTTTTTTCTGCCCCACAGAAACTAATGAGCATTTGCAAGGCCAGGGACCCATTAGCCAAGAGGCGTGCAGAATGTGTGAAGAAACATCAGAATCCATTTGTGCCATGTGCAAATAATGCAGCGTATCGGTTCCCGTTTTCTTACGGCAAGGTCTACTTTGGGCAGTCGGGGAGATGCCTGAATGATAGGCTAAGGGAACATAAGCAGAAGTTGGGCCGTTATCGTGATGGGCACGTGTCTGTGCATTGTAATGATTGTGGGTGTCAAGCGTTGTTTAGGGAGTGCACAGTCGTATATAGGAATGCAGATAGGACTACCAGAGAGATTGTGGAAGCCGCCATGATCGCGAGGGCCGGTGATAGCTGTGTCAGCTGCCCGTCGGTGGCACTGACTGCTAATGAATTGGTCTTTCTTGACGCTGCAGGTTTTCATGGCCGATGAGTGGTGCTTTGCGTACGGATCTATTTATACCGTTTCTTTCGAAAATAAACAATCAGTTGAAAGTTAGCGCTCGCCCTGTTGTCTCTTCCTCGTCCGTGTGTGTTAGCGCTATGCCCCATTCTGAAGCATATAACCAACTAGCCCAAAAAGCCACGTAGGCTACGTTGTTTCGCACGACGCGCAGCTCGTCGTATACCGATAGGCCCGGTGCACCCTGTATATATTACGGAAAGGGTTTCCGTGCGGTAACGTTCACGCATTACCATTCTTTAGCCGGCACGTTACTACCGCACTTTCCGTGCGGTAAACCGGAATTGCTAGCTAAAACACTCTAACATAAAGACGCAGGGTAATCCTTAGGTGCGAGTGTTTCGTGACTGCCAACGGGGAATCGTGTGCAGTCCACAACGCACCACCACTTGCCCCCCACATCTCACGCACTACCACGAGGAACTGAAATTCACACGCCCAGCCAACGAAGCGCTGGCCAAGCACACATAGGGTTGCCACCTTTTACTGAGAAAAAAACCGGCCCTTCGACGGGGGAGGGGAGGGGAGCTAACAGGAGATTAAAATAATGTTGAAGAATATACGCTATGTCAATTCTTCGGCATGCAGTGACATTAATGTAACATTGCTTTCATTGAGCCAAATAAACCCAATGCACAAACAAAAGCAGCACACTCAGCTAACCAACTAGCCAAATTGCAGACATAAAAGTAGCCGTGATTAGAATGACGCTTCGCTTATTACTGTGAACGTGCTGCACTGAAAAGGAACCGCAATGCTTCGTCCATAAAAAAGCTCTTCTTTTCGTCTGAATCCAACAGGCCAGTGGCATCATAGACACAAAGGAACGTTAAAATGCCCATATGCCACAAAAATGTCCGGTATTCATGTACCCATACACGCGCAATACTAATATGCTATATTCCAATGATCGCTAGACTTGAAGGGATCCCAGAATGTGGCTGACTAATAGCGTAAGAGTTTTGGTGATTGACGATAAATATTTACCGTCGTAGTTGTTGAACTGACGCTTATAAAACACCCAAAAAATAAATAATCACGATATTATGACAAAGCCGGCCAATGGCGGCCGGCGCGGACCGGCAACCGGCCCACCATCTGAAAAACCGGCCTGGCTGGTATGAAACCGGACAGGTGGCAACCCCAAGCACACACAATTGTTGCCTTGCGGATAGCAGGCGCTCTAGTGGTCCCTCGGTTCCGTCACTTCCGCTTTGCCAAAAATGACGTCACGCACGCAATGTTGCCAATAATTCTGGGAAGTGAGGTGGGGAGAGTCGGGACAATCAATAAAATTCATTTTCATTGAATCTGCGCATCTCTCCAGCTTGTAATTTGGCATAAATAACGGGAACGTGAAAAGGAACGAACTTTATTGAGATCCATTGACCTCGAAAAATCGCCGGAGCTGGCCTTTAAGTCCGAAAAATATCAAATGGATCGAGGAGCAGGGTACGTTTACAAGGGCGAGTTTACAAGTATGAACCAACTAGTCTGCAAAGAAGTTTTGCAGCAGGGTACAGTTTGACGGCTGTTACTGCTGATTTTTAATAGCCGTTTCTCGCCCTTGCTAATGATCAACACGTACAGAAGCTTTATGATGACTCGTTCGATAAACACGCGCCTACATGAATTCATACTGAGTAGTTCTCTCGCGTGAGCGACGATGTTACTGCGGGGTGGGCGTGCCTGTATACTGATTTGCAGTTCTATCGATACCTACAACTATAAAAGCGCTCAACAAAACCAAATACAATTCGTTGAAAAAAGATGCCGGTGTGTTAGTTCACTAACGCGTACCAGCTGACAGGTATGTACTCTGGCGTATGAGTCAGACAAGTACCGGCGAGTGCGGCCGGCTGCTTTCGGAGAGCCTGCGTCCGTTGCTGAAAGCGCGTCGCATCGATGGCCACCGCTCCTTGTGTGGACACCGTACACATGAAAAAAAAAGGTTAATTTAGGTTAACGGATGTCCAGACTATACTGTACAGTAATTCTTACACGTTGGAATTGCGTGTACTTAAACCAAGAAGCGCCGGTGGCATGTAGCAGGACTCGGCTGGTACGCTAGGCCTAACGCTCGATGGGGGTCGCACTGGGTAGGACCGATCTCGGCGCAGATGAGTTGCGATGGTTGAACTTTCTGCATTTTGGCTTGGGAACCTTTTTAACTGTTACCTAACGTATAGCTGAAGTAAGTGGAAGTGCCAGAATTACCCGAGATGCGTTTCCGGTGTGGCGATATCGAACGACGGCTGTTTTTCTGGCCTCCGTTGGGAGAGGTCGCGAAGCCAGAGCTCATTAACTTCTTGCCAACTGCCGGCGATGTAACGATTTGCTCTGTATGTTCAGACCGACGCCTCCAGACTTATAAGCATTACAATATGAAGTCATTACCGCAACACATCACGGATGCAAAACTGATATATATGCGCGACATGCACAAAATGTGTATTCATTGCTGCTGCGTCCTCCGCAAGAAATAACGACGTTATTGGCACTGTGTCATGGTCTCTAGATGGTTAAGCACAACACAGGAACACCGAGGATAACGAAAAATTGCTTTATGCGAAAAAACCACTGAACTATTTACATAAGAATTAGTGAAGAAAGCCCGACTATATAAACAAACATCCCTTGTGCACACTATCCCAAAAACTAATAAAAATATTTACAGTTTCATCACGGGTTACTGGCGTTGACGTGGCAGCTCCGGTGCTGAGGCGACGAATTGTCGTGTCCGCGAAGTGCGTTGCTTCACCGGAGCACGACCGTCTGTTGCACCGTCGGGTAGCTGCAGTTGCCGGTCAAAGCCGCGTCAGGTACTTGCTTTGGCTGTACCGCTCGTCGTCCGGTGCGCGACCCACGGAGCATAGCCGCAGAACCTCTGCGCGTCCTCAGGAGAAGGGTCTCGCTCATGCGCGCTGGTCGCCCTCCTGGTCATGCCTCCCAGGTCACAGTACGTTGCTGCGAAGGCTGGGGCACATTTCCAAGAGCTGTGCTGGCGGACCTCAGGCGAACGCCTTGCCACGACCACCGCTCGTCCGTGCCTCTGCCCGTTCCAAGCGCTCTCTGCCTTCCTCCTTCTCCTCGCCGGCCACGTCGCCTCTCGTGCCTCTTCTTCTCCCTCTTCTTTTGGTTCTTTATTCAATTCTCCTTCAATGTATGGTCTTCTTTCTCTTTACTCTATATTTCTTCGTTTGACATCTGTCTTTTCTCTCATTTCTTCTTCCTCTACTTCTCCCTCTTCTGCCAGAAGTCAACAAATTCATGACAATGATACGCCCTCCTTTTGAAGAGCTTTTCGGCATGAAAAACTGCTCCTGACGTCCCAGGGCCTTCCGTCGTCAATGTGTGTCATATACATGTTCTCTTGATGCACTTCACCGGCGCACTCACATCACATCACTATCACCAATCACTTCACCACCCATCACGGCTATTGCACTAAACGTCACATCACATGTGTCGTGGACAGTTCATAGGTGACATAAAAGCATCATGTCACTGTGTCTACTGTAACAATTCGACCAAATGTTCACCATAAGAGTAAAGTGAAGTCCTAAACACACTCGCTTACAGTAGAGAAGTCACTATGCCGACTACTCAACATATTCGACAGTTGGCTGTCTGAAAACTCTCGTGTTTCTAAACTGCATGAAGAAAGCCCTAAAACATACAAGCAGGGTACCCTTAATTGTCACACTGTGACCATTATCACAATAATTCTTTTTCGCTTGCCCATCTACTTGCAACATCCCTCTAGAAACTTTTTAACATCTCTCCGCAAACCCGGCCAGAACACTACTTTAGTTAATGCCATTACAGTTCGCCTCACTCCTTTATGCCCCTTGGCATGGCACTGCTCCAATACAGATAGTCTATACCTTGCCGGCACCATCAATTGCATACACTCTCTACCTTTGTGCACGAACTTCCTGTACACCACGCCATTATTCAGTACGTACGTCACATCTCTTCTCGTTCCTTCACTCATTGGCTTCTCTCCGATCCTACGTACTGCATTTTTCAGTGTCTCGTCATTTCTTTGCTGTTTACCTAGCCCAGCTGTGGGTATACCCAACTCATCCAGTGTTGCAGATGGGTTCACCTCCTGTCCTACCTCTTTTTTAACTAAATTCTGCTTTGACACCGTTGCACCTCTTTTTGCATCTTTCGTCTTTCCTACGCGACCACGTATGCATGTACTAGCCATTTTCCATTGTGCCACTGGGTCGTCAACGGCTCTTACGCCTTTCACATTGCCTAACACCACGTCATACAAGGGCTCTTCTAGACACAGTGCAGTTACACGCCCTGTGAAATATGGGGTGTCTAACCATATTCTGGCCTCCGGGAAATATCTCGTTGACCCATCTGCCAGCACTACTCGTGACGTTTTTCCTGTGAGCTCCCTGTCGTTGACCAAACTTCGTCTAACTAGCACCGTACTAGCACCAGAGTCTCGAAGTACCCACACATGTTTGTTGTTCACTGTCCCTTTGACAACTGGCATATTAGTATTTTTCAGGCCAGCTGCGGACACAGCTGCACTCACTACGTTCGGTATCTCAGTTTCCTTTCTGTCATCTTTCTGTCCTTCTCTATGAGCTATCACCGCTGATACTTGATCTCGCGGTTTCCTTCGACATTCCTCAGTCTTATGGCCATCTCATATTACACACCTGGCAATAACTTCTTTCCCGTTGTACACCGCATTCCACGAGACAGTTACGGGCTTGATGACCGATGCGATTACAGAGGAAGCACCGTTCCTGCATCTGCTGCTTTCTATGCTCATTGTTTCGGGGCTTAAAATTCGTCTCATCTTCCTCTCCTCTGATCCTGTCTTTATCCATATGTCCTAAATTTTCGATTGCCTGAGCTTCCATGTATTGGTCGGAATAATCGGCTACCTCTTCAAGTGATCCTAGCTTCCTCTCCTTTAGAAACACACATAGCTTCGGGTGACAACAAGCAAGAAATTGCTCCCTAACCATGCTGTCACGCACACCCTCATACGTTTTGGGAGTATCAGCCATCTCCATCCATCTGTCAAAGTAGTTAGACAAGCGGCCCACAAATTGCTTTCCCGTTTCACCGTCTTCGGGCTTACATTTCCGAAATCTTTCGCGGAAGCCTTCAGCAGTCAGCCTGAACCGCTGAAGCAGTGCTTTCTTGACTTTGTCATAGTCCATTGACTCGGAGGCGGGCATTCTGCCAAATACGCTCAAGGCTTCGCCTACTAAACAGAGACTAAGTGCTGTCGCCCACTCGCTTCTATCCCAACCTTGTCCCACCGCAATTCTTTCGAACCGGTGTAAATAGGCATCTAAATCATCTCTCTTCTCATCAAATGGAGCCATTAACTTCCGCGGACAAATGCTCTTAGCTCTCGGCAACTCCCTTTCGCTAGAAACCGACGATCTACTGTCATCATCTCTGGGAATAGATGCGTCTGCCAAACGCAACTTTAAGAGAAGAATCTCTTTCTCAGCTTCACGTGCCTCGCGAGCTTCCTTTTCCGCGCGTTCGAACAAGCTTAGCGACTCCTCTCGGCTGAGTCCCAGCGCAGTAGCGATTCCCAGCAATTTTTCGTAATCCATGCTCCCGTGCTATGAGAGACCAGTTGGGTAGGATAATCAATCCTGGCAGGCTCGCCAATATTTTGTCATGGTCTCTAGATGGTTAAGCACAACACAGGAACACCGAGGATAACGAAAAATTGCTTTATGCGAGAAAACCACTAAACTATTTACATAAGAAGTAGTGAAGAAAGCCCAACTATATAAACAAACATCCCTTGTGCACACTATCCCAAAAACTAATAAAAATATTTACAGTTTCATCACGGGTTACTGGCGTTGACGTGGCAGCTCCGGTGCTGAGGCGACGAATTGTCGTGTCCGCGAAGTGCGTTGCTTCACCAGGAGCACGACCGTCTGTTGCACCGTCGGTAGCTGCAGTTGCCGGTCAACGCCACGTCAGGTACTTGCTTTAGGCTGTACCGCTCGTCGTCCGGTGCGCGACCCACGGAGCATAGCCGCAGAACATCTGCGCGTCCTCAGGAGAAGGGTCTCGCCGATGCGCGCTGGTCGCCCTCCTGGTCATGCCTCCCAGGTCACAGTACGTTGCTGCGAAGGCTGGGGCACATTTCCAAGAGCTGTGCTGGCGGACCTCAGGCGAACGCCTTGCCACGACCACCGCTCGTCCGTACCTCTGCCCGTTCCAAGCGCTCTCTGCCTTCCTCCTTCTCCTCGCCGGCCACGTCGCCTCTCGTGCCTCTTCTTCTCCCTCTTCTTTTGGTTCTTTATTCAATTCTCCTTCAATGTATGGTCTTCTTTCTCTTTACTCTATATTTCTTCGTTTGACATCTGTCTTTTCTCTCATTTCTTCTTCCTCTACTTCTCCCTCTTCTGCCAGAAGTCAACAAATTCATGACACACTGCTTGAATAAAAAAAAGCGTGCTAGAAAGCAAAATGATCACTGTTGGCTGCTTTGGGGTAGTAACATATTTGTCTCTACATTCGACAGGGAAACAGTAAAGGTGAACGTGATTTCACATATCACGTACATCATGAAAATAGTGCGCATCTCATCGTCTTTCTCTGCCAAGGTAGAATTTGTGACACATATGTTTGGGACCTGTTAGGATAGCATCTATCGGTACCGTCAAATCAAACATTCGATATTCAACGATACCGAAGCATTCCACCGCGCACAATACTGAAAGCAGCGCGCGGCACTGGCAGAAACAGTGCAGGCTCCAGTATGTGCCAGCGCCCACGAGTAAAAATTCCAGCGTCTCCAGCGCTTCCCAGTGAGCGTCAGCGTCACAGCGGCAAAGCCAGTGCCGATACCAGTGCGACCCAGCTCTTTCCCAGTGCGTTCGCCGGAGTACCAGTGGATCCGAGCGTATACCAGTGTTCCCAGTGCGATCAAGTGCCAAAAAATGTACTGGTATCACGCTGGGGGTACTGGAACGGCGCTGGTTTTTGCAATAGGGTAGATAGATAGAAACGCTCAAAGTGCCAAAGGTTCGCTAAGAAATAAAATGCAGTATAGAACTACTGGCTGACTGTTTTGGATGAAACCGATTCCCACAAGGCGTGGGATCTGCCGAATGTTTTTTTTTCTGTTTTTTGTTACTTTCTTTTCTGTCTCTACATTTCTCGTGATTACATTTTTCGACTGACGTGATCATTTACATCCGGCCTCGAATGACGACAGTTTCCCGGCTGGGTCCCCTTGTGCGCCGCAGTACTTCCGGTGTTCATTTCCACGGGAGAGTTAACTTCATGCTTTCTCTTTCCGGGCTTCGATATTTTCGCCTGCAGCGCAGGCCCGGCCCCATATCGTATTTCGTATATCCCACACGCTCACCAAGCTCAAACCAGCGCCTACAGCCACGTGAAGCTCCTGTCTAGTGGAAGCTCGAAAGGTGCTTCAGGAAAGGGAGCTGCGTTTGAAAGCAATTTCTGAGCGCTCTGGTTCCAACTTCGTGCGTTCACTGTTCAATGATTAAACCTCGTAAGGAGAAGGAGGAGGAATTCAAAAGAAAAAAAAAACGTTGCTTGTAACACTCCGAATCTATCCGTGATTGCGTAATTCTGAGAAAGGAAAATGTGAAAATGTAGACCAACGTGAACAGGATTGAAACACTTCCACATCTTTATGAAGTGTATTTTTTTATAAGATTTATTGCAACACATTTCTGCGAGTACAATGAACTACAACAAAAAAAAACGGGGAGAACATATTGGAGGGTTGTTCGTGTAGTTACGTGGTCGCGTGAGTTAGGGAACAACACGTCACAGGAAGTTCGTGAAGTTAAGAGCTGACTAATCAGCGAGCGAATTCGTACGTCCTTATGCAAGCGTTTCCCGCATATGTCGGTGTCTTTGCTCAAGTGGGCGATACACAGACAGTTCCATGCAGTTTAGCAGACTCGTCTCTCAACTTCATTTAGGTGAAAGCTTTGATACCTCATCAAACGCGAAAACTGACCGTCGCCGGTGTCGACGTCTGTGCGAGTGATGCAAAACATCATCACATGGTCACATAATTATGACGTCACATATCGCCATAATTTATGACGTCACAATGAAGACGCATAAGGCAAACATAACCAAAACCGTGGGCCTTAGAAGAGACACGCTTTTGCTTTTGCGTATATTCGACGTCTCTGACATACTGCGGGGAAATGATTGCTCACAGTATTACTGCGGCTACAAAATGCCAGCTAAGGACCTCCACTTTATAAATACGAAATACAGAATGAAACCGTCAGCCAGGGACAGGCTGGCACCTCAGTGGCGACATTTTAACTGAAGTACAAAAGCCCAGATAAACAAGAAAGTTTTCGCTGTTAAACTGGGGCCTGTCACAATGTACAGAACTTATTCGCACCTTTCCTCGAGCGTATGGGACGCACACGTGCATTGGCTTAGTTATATTGGGCCATGCAGTCCTGAGTTCTTCGCCGAAACACTTGCTGCGCCTGGAATCATCTATAGTCATTAGCGAGCACAGAACTAGTGCGTCGGGTTAGCCAAGCTATGTGTCGCGACTGCAAATCCTGCGTGCGCAAACCATCCATGTTTCAGCCCCGTATCGCAAAGCAGTGGTTGTATGCCCGGCTCTTGTAGCTAATTCAAAGCTCCGAGACGCAATTCAGCAGAAGCTTGCGAGACTCCCAACTCTTCTCCTGCTTTCTGGTTCGTTGAGCCCATGCCTGCTGAAATATTTGTGGTACTGAAGTGTCACAAATCATATCTGTTTATAAGAATTACGTATACCGGCTTCTGCAGTCACGGTCAAACAAGAATCGGATAAGTAAAGGTATGGTCACCGCAGAAAAAGATGAGTACGAGTGGCCATGGGCGCGAACGCTCGCTTCTGCTAACCTCTTTCTGCGGTGACTATAGATGTCATACACAAGCAGCATATTCATTTGGCGGTGTTGCATATGTTACTAGGGCAACAGAAATTTAGAGCACTACTCGGGATGTTAGTTCAGCGTACTTGCCTAGCAGTTTCGATAACATTGCGGCGCACGAATATGGGATTATCTGCCATGAGTAAAGTTTAACAACACGGATATGATGTGCCCGAAAATTAGATAGATAGATAGATAGATAGATAGATAGATAGATAGATAGATAGATAGATAGATAGATAGATAGATAGATAGATAGATAGATAGATAGATAGATAGATAGATAGATAGATAGATAGATAGATAGATAGATAGATAGATAGATAGATAGATAGATAGATAGATAGATAGATAGATAGATAGATAGATAGATAGATAGATAGATAGATAGATAGATAGATAGATAGATAGATCCGTGTAGTAGTAATCGTTGAAAGATGTGTCGGAAGGACAAACCGGAACCGTATATGGTCCTCAATGATGCATTTCTGCGCATCATTTATCCTAACCGTTCGTGAAATTGCACTGAATGCGCCAGTTGCTTCGGAATGACAAGGTATTTGCACCACTAAATGCGTATATGTCAATATGCCTGTGCAGATCACACATATTGTCAGAAATTTATACCTTAGTAGCAATATGATCTGATTCTGTTCAGAGGAGGTCAGTCTTTGCTCGTTTTAAACAATCTAAACCAATAAAGTTGCGTTGAAAACCAATCCGTTGCTCCATGAAGCACAGACTCACGTGCGCAACTTTCATCTTTTGCTAACGCACGCGAGCATCGACAACGAGGCAAAATGTGAGTCGCACGGTAGAGCGATTAGTGCCTTTTTGCATAAGCGCACAAATTAGAAATGTTTGTCATGTGATATAGGCACGGGGTGCGCAAATGTCCTGCCATAGTTAATGACGAGATAGCAGCCCACAAGAAAACAATATAACTAACCACATCACTAATAATAATATCTGGGGTTTAACGTCCCAAAACCACTATATGATTATGAGAGAAGCCGTAGTGGAAGGCTCCGAAGATTTCTACCAGCTGGGGTTCCTTAACGCGCATCTAAAACTAAATACACGGGCCTCCAACGTTTTCGCCCCCATCGAAAATGCAGCGGCAGCGGCCAGGATTCGATCCCACAACCTTCGGGTCAGCAGTCGAGTGCCATAACCACTAGACCACCGGTGCGCATACCATTAATCAAAAAAGTCACAGTTTCGCCGCAAGGGCGAAGCAATGAATGCGATAGCAAGGAACTAATGCTATACGAAGTGAGGCTCGCCAATGGATACTCTCAGTTTGAACAGCGCTTCTGTTGCAAAGGCGGCCGAAGCAGAGAAGGAAACTAGCGTGCTTCAACTGTCGAGCTGTGACACTTGATAGTTCGCGCTCATCTTCTGTTTCTTCGTTTGGCGGCGTCCCTGAGCTCGAGTGACATTCGTACGCGCCGTAACATGAGCGCGGACATCACGGTGAAAGCGTGAAACATTCCTCTACCCCTCGCCACGAGAAAACCGCGCGAGCAGACAGCGGAAGGGCAAGCTTCTCCCATGTGCAAATATAAGGAGAAGCAAGCGAGCTCGCCGACGACTTTTAAAGGCGCCCGTCGGGCTCCTAGCGCCACCTCGCTGGTAATGAAGAAACGATTATTGTCGCCTGCTGTCTCTGAGTCCGTCCAGCGCTAAATGGTGTGTATATAACGCTCGCCGTTAGCTACGTGGAGGATATGCGTTTCGTGGCGTAGTGGATAGCGCCGCTCGCTGTGGAGCAAGAGGTCCCTGGTTCGATTCCGCCCTTCGGAAGCATTTTTCTGAGTGATTTTTCTTTGGGGCCTTTATATATACATACTTATACATATACGGTGCATGACGGCGGCGGCGGCGACGGCGACGGCAAAATCCAGCCGAGACTGTCCATATAATTGCTATCGCAATAAAACCACGTTTAGCGAACACGTGCATTTTTGTTATGAAAACGCGTCACACAAACTCACGTTTTGATTTTTGTTCTCATAATTTGATCTCCTAGGGGCACAGGTAACATGAGGAGCACATGCTGATGATACAATAACTTTCACCTCTTTTTTAACACCTTTTGCAAACGTGACTGCTCATACAACGCTCTTCCGTTAGGGAAGGCACCGGCCCCTCAAGATATGTGTCTTTCTGCTAGATACATACTAACCCAATAATATTATAGCAATAAATAAGACTAACTGACACGTGATGGTTTTAGAGTCGGCGTTCAGTTTAACAAAAATACAACAGAAGAGAGACAGAACAACACGTTAACAACACGAATTTCAATTTTCTTGTTCCCATGTGCTCCTATCTCTGTTCGCAGCCTACTCGATTTCACTGGCGCGGAAGGGCACTAAAACCGAATTTTCCTTACTACTCCATATTTCTCCGCACACGTAAATCTACAAATCGCACAAAGTCTACTTAAACAGATCTGCGTTCACTGTAATTTCATTTGGAACGATTTACCTTCAAGCATTAAATGTTGTGCGGCCCTTCCAGTCTTTAAAAATTACATTGGGCAACACTACCTGGAATAATTGTGCGCTAACCCTGGCTGTTTTACCATAGACACTTTTTTCCTCACTTGTAAATTGTCTTTCTTTGACATTGTTCTTTTTCTGTTTAATTCATCTGAAGTGAAACGTGTGTTAATCTACTTACCATGCTTGATTTTTCTGATAATAGCGTTCATCACCATCAATGTTTCTGTTAATAACCGAGGGTCCCACTGTAGCTCTTTTGGGACCCTCGCCTGCATTATTGTGATCCTATAAGTAAATTTTTGAAGCCAATAAATCTGAGTCTCAATCTAAGCTTCCCGGCATTCCATCATTCCCTTTCTCCCAGCTTCCTCGGCCTGTATTATTCATCGCTCTCTATCATTTTTTCTACCAGCTTCCTGTTTAACGCCCCAAAACCACGACATGATTATCAGAGACGACGTAGTGGAGGGTTCCGGAAATTTCGACCACATGGAGTTCTTTAACGTGCACCTAAATCTAAGTACACGGGCCTCAAACATTTTCCCCTCCATTGAAAATGCAACCGACGCGGCCGGGATTCGATCACGCGACCTTAGGGTCAGCAGTCGAGCGCCATAACCACTAGACCACCGTGGCGGGGCAGCCATTAAAATTCGATTAAGACTATTGAAGAGTCGAGCAACTTTTGCAATCCGTGAAAAAAAATATTCATGCCACATATCTTGGCACCCCACAACTTTCCCATATGAACAACTGGCCTAAAGTCAATAATGAAAATGGTAATTCACGAATTTTATTTTTTAACCTGTCCCTTCAATGTTACTTTAACTGCGGCAAAACATTTGCACTACGGCACAAAATTGGTTTGCGAAGAAAACAGAAGCATTATTACAACATTTTTATAAGAAGATTTGTATTCTCTAGGGAAAAAAAGACGTCTTGTACACGTGTCAACAATGCTAATGTCATCCACAAAAGAGCACGCTTTTTGAAACTAGAGCAGGCTTAACATACAGGTTAGTAGCGAAAGAAAACCTGTGACGTAACAGCGAGACGATTACGACACGGTGGCTGGCTTACGAAAATAGACAGCAACATATTTGTTTAGACAGCCTGAGAGCGCATTTCCCTGTTTTTATTCAAGAAAAAAATAAAATTAGCACAAAACAAAGAGAGCACCGGGACAGCGTAAGCAGGTTACCAGGGATTCTCCGTTCGTAAAAAAATAACTTGCGTCTCTTTCTTAATTCCCTAGTGGCCGCACCATCGGTTCCGGGTTGTTATTTCAGGTCGCCGACTGAACAATCTCGTAGCGTGGGTAGAGGATACAATGCAGCCTTTTTGGGGATGCTGGCAGCACGGCGACCGAAGGGTCTACTCGATTCCTCTGGGGACGCCTCCATGGCAGTGGGTATATTCTCCACGACGTGAGATGAGCCATCTCAGAGGGGTGCTTTGGTGTACTATATTTTCCAGAGTTGCTTCGTTGTTCGACGTACGCCGTCAGCATGAGGCAACTCACTCACTCGACTCCATCTATCCGTTACCGCTTGCTTTACAGAAACATCTCAGAAATTGTGCACGATCAGAGCCTGTGTGCAGTTCTAACGCAATAACAACAACGACTACAGAAAAACGTACAACGGTACTTCGACCACGCAAGACAACTTTGCCGATCGAGAGAACGCAGCGGTCATAACTTGACAAAAAATTGATTAGCCTATTAAGCGCGAGGTAATAACTTAAATATGTTTCCTTATTGCAAGCGAATTTGCAAAGTTCCACAGGAGTAAATATTTGGTCTCAATATTTAAAAAAAAAAGATTTTGTAAGGATTGGCGTTCGCAGTAACTTAGATTCTGCGACTCTGTACAATGACATATTTTAGTGCTACGTTTTTGTTGTTTCAATTAGGTTGAAGGGTACGTAGCTCGAAATAATGCAGCGAATGAGACTTCCTCAAAACACCGGCGTTACTGTTCCTTTTCTAAGACCATTTGTGAAAGCGCTTGTTCGTGAGTTCTGAGATCAGCGAAGACCAGTGCAAAGATGGTGTGACATCACCACCAATAGAAAATTCTAGCTAGTCATCTTGTGTACAAAAACAATCTTATTTTGTTCTAATGCGTTGCGATCAGTCAGATACTTAAGGCACTTTAGGATGACTTATGTCACAGAGATTTGCGTATAGGAAGTTCAAATCGACCAAATGGGAGAGCCAAGAGGCGATATTTTAACAACATTAATTTGACACAGGTTAAAATGAACGGGGGGTACAACATCAACACGCAGAAAACTGAAGTGATGCCCAACAGACTCAAGACAGAACATCGGCGTGCAATAGTCAGGCAGGCACTCGAAGTGGTATAGGAAGATGTCTACTTAGGACAAGTCGTGACCGTAGACCCGAACCACGAGACTGAAGTAACCAAAAGAACAAGAATGGGGTGGAGCACATTTGGCAAATATTCTCATATCTTGAATAGTAGTTTACCAGTATCCCTCGAGGGAAAGGCATATAACAGCAGCATCTCATTAGTACTTGCCTACGAGGCAGCAATCTAGAGGCTTACGCAAAGGTTTAGCATTAAATTAAGGATGATGCAGAGAGCCATGCAACTGAAAATTATTCCTACAATGACAACGGTCAAGAAGGCAGCAGAGTCGGCCAAGGAAGAAACACGTGGTAATGAGATCTAGAGTCGAAACGAAGAACAAGAAATTGCCATGGGCAGGGCATGCAGCACGAACCCAAGGTAGCAGCGTGTCATTAAAAGTGAGAGATCTGACTAAAAGAGAAGGAAAGAACGCGAAGGGGAGACGGAAAGTTTGGCCAAGTACCAGAGGAGATGAGAAGTCAGCGACAATGTCGCTTCTGTAGCAAGCACAAGACCGGGTAATTGTAGAAACATGTTAGAGGCATTTGCCCTGCAGTGAGCGTAGTCACGTTGTTGATGATGACGATGAGGTGAATTTGAAAGAGGTGTCACATTTTGAGGTTATGAGACAAATTTTACAGCAGTCATCACAGATGTTAGGGATAATAAGCGAAATGAACAGAAATAATATGCAGAACTATTCGCATTTCTGAGCTGATCACTCTCCTTAGCAGTTGTATTGCAATGGCTCCTTTTTATGACTTATTGACACTAACCATGGGACCAGAAGAGCTTTTCTGATTTCAATACCTTAAACTCTTCATTGTATCACTGCAGCTGGGAACCCTTCGGCTGACATTGGCAAGTGACAGTGGCAAGTGGTTCTCCCAGAGCGACGCACACGTTTGTAACCAAATGCTCTCTTTGGCACACAATACACGTAGGCGATGATCGCACGTAGACCTCTTTCATTTGTCACGCCGGTCACGTGGACTTGTGCTTCGCCACTTTTGCTTTCGCTTTTGTTATTTCTGCGTTGAGCATTGTTCGTTTTGCACTGAAAGTGTAAATAGTACTACACCTAACGGCAACTTCGTCCTCTGTTGTAATTCTAAGTGGTTGCTGATAATTTTTCGCGGAATCAGTACGCCTCGACACCACGTATAAATGAATGCTTTTTTTTTGCTTGAACAAAACACAAAGTTCCGTTGCAAGGTAAGGCAAAAGAGATCGCAATCCTGCTGTCTATGATGTTTATCTTGCTAGAGTATCAGAAGTACCTATTTGGAAGTATCAATACTTATAGAAGGAAAGTAATACAAAAGATATTACAACATAAAATTTCGAAACTACTCCCAACACACTTTTTTAAAACACACTGCATAGTGCCAACTGTTTCCAAGACAGCAAGCAAACAAATAATAAAATTCTTCAGAAATTGTGAAGAGAAGCTGATAGACAATGCAAGGTACCCAGAGTGAATCGGTTTTTGGTTGTGGTATATGGCTTCGTTTTTAGCCCGGAATAGAACGAAGTTTGTTTTTTTAACGTTTATTCTCAGTTGGTTTACTGTCAACCATCCACCTACATTTTCAAACCCGTTATTTTCTTTCTGCTCAGGTTCTGGCTCAGGTTGAGCCAGAAAAAAAAAAGTTGGTGTCGTCTGCATATAGGATAATGTTCGAAGATGAAGGAATGCTTACAATGTCATTTGGTCGATTCCACGAAAGATCGCACGTATATATAAATGGAGTGAAGCGATTACTACGCCGTGTACTCTCGGCGCAAGAAATGCATTCGCATTTCCTCACGATTCCCTTCGAAGAGGTGGGGGCATTTTTTTCTTTACAAAACAGTTCCCACTTTCCGACAAAAGATCATTAATGTTGTTTAGCGAAGCTCAGAGAAGAAAAAAGATGTGTTACTGTATTTTCTTGTTGCTAGAGATGTCCTTTACGCAGTAGCTACCACGCCCTAGAAACGCAACGTTTGACATTTTCTGCCTTCGTTCTAATAAAAATGAGGCAACATGTTTTTTTCATGATATCATTCTGCAGTCCTTTGAGAACATTTTGGGGTACTTTGAACAAAATTGAGATTGGATTTTTTTTATTATAGATTTTTTAATCGAGGAGCACTTTTGTCTTTTTCGTGTTTCGAGCATGAAAATTTATTACATTGAAAATTATTAGAGAGATACAAATGCAGAGGTTCATCATTCACATAAAGGCCTATTGATACTGCAAATATGAACAAGCTAAAATGTTCACAGAAGTAGCCATGGCGTCCCAAATTTGACTGATTTTCAAAAACGCAGCGTATTTCGTGAATTTTTAAAAATACATAATTTCCTCAGAATTCCATGAAATGATAAGACCCCATTTCCTCTTTACTTCTACTTCCGCTAAAAAGAAAGATATTCGTAATATATAGCTTGAGTAGCTGCCAGCATGGTTCCGAATTTACGAAAACGCACTCTTCGTAAAATGGTCGTCATCAACTGGCGACGCTTGCAGAATTTTCCTGTGTTGAAAAAATTTTTTATTTGAAAACGAACTGCGATTTCGTACTGTGCAGTCATAAGTGCACAACATACAAACTTATCAGGAAAATCGGAAACATCAAGTATACACCGTTTTTTGATCTTTCGTGGAATCGACCATTTAGTATATAGTAAACATGAGAGGTCCTAATATTGATTCCCGAGGTGCACCATATTTTAATGTTACATGGTTAGAGCAAGTGCCATTATCTTGCTTTGTGTATTGTTGTCTTCCGGTCAAGTAGCTTTACTAAAATATTTAGAAATGACACGAATTCCGCAAATATTTAATGTTGCTAGCAGAATATTATGTTGAGCAGACAATAATAATTGTTACGGTTTAACGTCCCAAAACTATGATGTGGCTATGAGGCACGCCGTAGCGGAGGGCCCCGGAAATTTCGACCACCTGGGGTTCATTAACGTGCACCTAACTCTAAGTACACGGACCTCAAGCACTTACGCCTCCGTCGAAAATGCGGCCGCCGCAGCTGATATTCGATCCCGCGACCTGCGGGTCAGCAGTCGAGTACCAGAACCACTAGAGCACAGTGGCGGGTATCATGGTGAACCGAATCAAACGCTTTGGTGAACTCAAAGGATAGAGCAATAGTAAAGTGTTTAATTTCAATGCTTCAGATTAAGACATTTTTTGTATAAAGTAATGCGGTCTCCGTCGATTCCCTCGTTTGAAAACCGTATTGATGTTCACTTACCACATTATTTGCGGCAGGGTAACTAAAGAAACGAGTGTAAATTATTTTTTCACCAACCTTAGAAAAAAATTGGCAGAACTGAAATTGGCCGGTAATTCCCAAATCCTGTTTTATTTCCACCTTTAAAGACAGCACTAGCACGGGACATCTTTAATCTATCCGGCAACACTCTAGTAGCCAACATCTGGTGAATTTAGAACTAAATGGTTCTATACACCAACCAATGCCATCAACGAAAATTGTAACCAAAATTTACCCTGTAGCATCAGTATTCATTAGGAATTCTGAGAGTGGGCGCATTATTTTTGAGCAACCAAGAGAATTGTGCTGGTTTTGATTTTATTGGTACATTTATTATTTTGTCTTCTTTCTTTTAACATAAAAACCGAAATATATGGGTCTGAGCTAACGTGCTGTAACCAGCCTACCCATAGCTCGAGAACGATACGGAACGATACATAGCTTGAGAACGATACGGAAGGTAACGACGGGATCAATTTGTGTTGCTGCGCACCAACATATTCGAGTCATTTCCTTGAGACCTCTTCTGTGTTGTGCGGAAATCGCTGCAAATAACACATATACACACAGTTAGCGTAACACGTCTGTTTAGATGAAACCAGCGAGCACGGGAAAAGTAAAAGTACATTTGGCAGCAGCTCCTACACCATGGGCAGGAGCTAACATCAATACACCCTTCAGAAAAATGATACAGTGTTCATTTTCCAAAACATAGTGGATCATTTTTCTCTCTTAGGGCCCAATGGATATGGGAAATTACAACCGGTAACGACTTCCCAAAAATGGCTGCACGGTGTATATAGCCACAGGAACGTAGACGCTTCCACGTTTATTGATGATAACAGAGGCCCGACAGCAAGCTTGATTGCTGCCTCATGTTGTGACACAAACATTCCAGAGGTTACCGAACGCGTTCAAAAGCCGCCTGCGCGCCATCGATCTTTTGCTATGGTTCCAAATGATAATAATATATTATGGTGTGGATAGGCCAAATTATATTAAATATGTATTGCAGAGAGCATCATTTACGATCATCTAATGTTCCCATATTAGAATTTTCAAACAAGTGACATTGCAACTCCATAGCGTTCCCATTTTTCAAGAGACCATTTAACATTACATGTGTGCTTGCCGCCAGTACGACGCCTAGCACCTAACTCTGTCCTCACCCGTCAATCTAGTTTAAAAATTATGATGGGTAAAAAAAATATATCAAAATGTTCTCCATATGTGTCTCGGTGTCAAAAGAAGCTCTTCGTGCAGTGCTACATATCTTGAAGCGCTGGCGCTTTTTCAATCACCAAACAATGCTAAGTCTTATGTTTTCCTGTGCGCTCTGAGTGCTCAATCTCTCTGTACATTACTATTTATTCTAATGCGAGAAAATTCCTGGGCTCGTTGTGCTATCCCACTGTCATCAGAATTTGGTGAACGAAAACGGCACTCGAATTACGTCATATTCGATGCTGTGCATGTGACTATGAAAATCAAACGTTCTCACTTCGAACGCTTGAAAACCAAACATGCGGGAACGGAACATTGAGAAATGCTCTCGCGTTTACACATCGTTAGAACTGCTTATTTTCATATTTTTAATGATATATTTTTCTACTTTTTCCTTACCACAAGTTTGCGGTAGCAAACGGAGAGGTTGCCATGTTGGCCTGTTTTGCACCTGTTTCTCTCTCTCTCTCTACCTGTCTCTATCTAACCATATCCAGAGAGAACGAAATTAGCACAGCTTGCACCAACTCAAAGTCAAAGAGCTCATTTCGCAGAAATTTTGGGGTCGGCGTCGTTTGTTGTTAGGGAAAAATCAGCGCTGTCCGGACCGTGAGCGAATATTCGAGATCGATGCAAAAAAATAAACAATCTGCGGTTAGAGTGGGAATCGAACCGAAGACTTATGCGGGTCAAGCAAGTGTTCTACCACAGAGCCACGCCCGTGATCGAAATTGGTTTGAAAAATCACAGCATATCTACGGGGGGAATGATGATGAGTGGGGCGCAGCTCCGGAGGGAATCATCGGTAAACAGTGCAACTCGTCTGTGAAATTCCCCCAGTACATAATTTAAAGAGTGTGAAACACCGTGTATATATTAAACATCAAACGTTTATTGTACTGTTGGTTTACGTGGTCCCTTCATTATCACCGCTTTGTGATCGGTGAAATGCAGGGAAAGTGCCCGTTCCCGAGCGAAAAAGAAAGCGCGCCAAGAGCGAGCGCCTTGTCAGCCTCCATCTGGCGACGAGCGAAAGAGAAAGCGCGCCAAGAGCGAGCGCGTTGTCTGTCTCCATCCGGCGACTCCGAGCGAAAGAAAAATCACCGCATATCCACGGAGTGAATGATGATGAGTGGGCGAAGCTGCGGAGGTTCATCGGTAAACCGTGAATCTTCCGTGAATTCTGCCCAACCGACGTGAGATCGGGCGCGTTTATACTAAAGGTTCGATGAGTTATGACGACTTGCAGCTCACTTTAATTTTACATGTACGCTGTGAATTTCCATTGTTTTGAAAACCATTGCTTTAGAGAAATCTGGCGTCTTTAGTTAAGCAGCTGGCGTTCTTTCGTTCTGCTTTTACAAAACATCTGGCGTCTTTCGTTGGTTTATTTCATCAATCAACGGCGTTTTGAACAAAATTTTTATTGTTTAATCACGCACAGGAGAAATCTCACCAGGCACTACCTTGGAGGTAAACAATGGCTGCTAATGGGAATGAGAGACAGAAGAATTCGGCTTTTAGCTAACACTTACACTTCTACTTCTACTAACGTTTCCTACTGGAACATGCCAATGGCTGCTAATGGGGAATGAGAGACAGAAGAATTCGGCTTTTAGTTAACGCGCATGCTGCGAATTTTTTATTATTCAACAACGCACAGGAAAAATCTCCCACCGGCACCACCTTGGAGGTCAAAGCGCGAGACTTGTTACGGACTACGACTACTACTACTACTACTACTACGATGACGACGATTACGAGGGACGAACGGGTGCCGCCTTAAGGAGCTTCGCCCCTAAAAAGCGCGCCAAGAGCGAGCGCCTTGTCTGCCTCCATCCGGCGGCTCCGAGCGAAAGACAAAGCGAGCCAAGAGCGAGCACCTTGTCTGCCTCCATCTGGCGACGAGCGAAAGAGAAAGCGCGCCAAGAGCGAGAGCCTTGTCTGCCTCCATCCGACGACTCCGAGTGAAAGAGAAAGCGCGCCAAGAGCGAGCGCCTTTTACGATCGCAGGCATCCAATGACATGCGCCATTCGCAATATACAAGCGCCTTCTGTCATCTTTAAACAGCAACTCTAAGAAATATATGAAACGCCATCTAGTGAGAAATTTATTAAACTATAGCTCTAAGAAATACATGAAACGCCATCTAGTCAGCAATTCATTAAACTAGAGCTGGCTACATACATACATACTACAGAGGAGGGAACGACCCACACCCTAAGGAGCTTCGCCCCTAAAACACAATATGAATGTTATGCAGTGCAAGGAGAGTCGTTAACACATGTAATATTGCGCTGGAAAAGCGCAGAATCCCACCAGGCGTCAAAACATGTGATTTGCGCGACAAGTGCTTGGCTTAAAGGTCCATCAATCACAAAGCAGACAGGCATAATTAATTATCATTATCAACCATAGTATCTACTACTGGTGCAACTGCGAGGTGCGCGTGTTGCCTTAAGAAGCCGTAGTGGGTGCTTCCCTGATTCGCAGAAAGTAGAATTGTGTCTTAGTGGGCACTGCGCAACTGTACTTACAATATGCCTCCTGGATAGTTTGAAAGAGCCGATTCAGAGATGCATTGAGGTTCCTTTACTTGCTTAGGTCCCGGCTTAGGTGTCTAGCGAGAAACGCAGCCAGACTCTCAATTGTGAAGGCGATGCGAACAGGGTCCCTTTAGGCTGTGGATTTCTACTATTCAAGGCGAAGCTCACGCGTCATCCAAGTTTTTGCATCCCATGCCGGACAAATGCGCGCACGTGTTCTGCAAACGAAGCAGATCAGGAAGGAGAGGAAGAAGAGGACGTTGATGAAGAAGAGGCCGAAGAGAGCGCGTCCATGATGATGATCATTTTCTACCTCGACACACAGCCAACCTCGACCGTAATAACTCTGCTCTGAAAAGAACCATCATTTAACCATGCTGTATCTATTGTACCAGTCAACTGCACAATGTGTCAAGTAGGTATGTGACATCAAGAGGCCCATACGCACTCCAGAAAAGTGTTTCAGTCATAGGTTGAATCATTAGTACACACTTGTGCATCATTTCAGTAGAAGACGAGGAAAGGGCACACACTATGGAGCAACGTCACTCCTTAGTGTGCGCTGCGCCTCCCTCACGCCCAGTGGTGCTCTCGTCGTGCCCGCGCGCCGGCCCTTAGTGACATTAGCACCTCGTGGCGTGTCAGGGGTGGCAAGCGGGGCGTTCCTATCCCCTATAAAGTCTCCTCCGCGTGCCGGCGATCGCTCCGCGCTATCCTTACACTCATCCGAGCCCTCCCCCGCTTGATCTGCGGGCGCGTTAGGACACGTCGTCAGCAGCGATGTTCCGTGCAGCGACTTTTCACAGCGAAGCTTTTTAGCAAATCATTTCGTGTTCACCCATACCAGTGAGTGAATGAGTGAGTGAGTGAGTGAGTGAGTGAGTGAGTGAGTGAGTGAGTGAGTGAGTGAGTGAGTGAGTGAGTGAGTGAGTGAGTGAGTGAGTGAGTGAGTGAGTGAGTGAGTGAGTGAGTGAGTGAGTGAGTGAGTGAGTGAGTGAGTGAGTGAGTGAGTGAGTGAGTGAGTGAGTGAGTGAGTGAGTGAGCGAGCGAGCGAGCGAGCGTTTATTGTGGTCCAAAAGTGGCAGAAGCTGAACGCGACTGGAGGTCCTGCTAGCTTAGCCAGGTGGCTCCACCCAGGAAGGTGCCGGAAGCTGGAGCCTCTCGGCGATGTCCCGGGCCCTCTGGACTGCAACCAACACCCCATACCAAAACGCTATCATTCGCATAAACCACAGAAATTGGGTGAATCCCATTACTCAACACTGGTCCACTTAACATGAAGAATGCAATAGTTAGCCCAACAAATGGCGTGCGCGCCGCTATAGTCACACCACTGTCACATGAGAGTTTGGGGTTGTAAAAATTAGTGTTGTGAAACGTAGATCTGAGGAGATAAGTTTTCTGGAAGCGCGTCATTGAGACAATCGCCGTGTGTACACGTGTTTTCAACACGGGTTCATCTAACCGCATATATATATATATATATATATATATATATATTATATATATATATATATATATATATTGTAACGCTGCCACCACACGACGTCCACACAACAGAAAAGAACACTATATTTCAAACACAAACATGGCACCGTCGCCTCAGCTTCACTTCATCCTCCTTGTCTTCCTACAGTACGACTGCCCGTACCATGTGGCTTTCTTCCTCGTCATCCCAGTTGGCTACAACAACACGTAACATCCACCGCTGCCACCAATTGTAACGCTGACACCACACGACGTCCACACAACAGAAAAGAACACTATATTTCAAACACAAACATGGCACCGTCGCCTCAGCTTCACTTCATCCTCCTTGTCTTCCTACAGTACGACTGCCCGTACCATGTGGCTTTCTTCCATGTGGCTTCTCCGAAGAGACGTATTTGGGCCATGTTGTAAGTGCTCGCGGCCTCAGCCCTGACCCGTCCAAAGTAAGCGCACTGGTCACCATTCCGCCTCCGACTACGGCTAAGCAACTCAAAAGTTTCTTGGGATATGCGTCCTATTTCCGCCGCTTTATCCATGGCTTCGCAGTACGCAGCAACCCGCTGAATGTACTACTCAAGAAGGGTGCAAAATGGCGCTGGGGTCAAGAGCAAGAAGCCGCCTTCGCCGACCTTAAAAGTGCGTTGCAGTCGCCACCCACACTAGCCCACTACCGGGAGGACGCGCACGTAATCATCCATACCGACGCCAGCGGTCTTGGACTTGGAGCTGTTTTACTGCAAGCCGATCCTGATGGCCACGAACGCCCCGTCGCCTTTGCTAGTCGACGGTTAAGTGAGCCTGAAAGTCGATAACATGCGTCTGAATTGGAGTGCCTAGCGGTAGTTTGGGCGGTGGAAAAATTCAGGCCCTACGTATACGGCAAGTCGTTCACCATTGTTACCGACAATAGCGCTCTCCGCTGGCTTCAAGCGAAGAAAGACCTCAGCGCGAAATTGGCACGCTGGGGGATCAAACTGCAAGACTACTCTTTCAAAATCGTCCATCGCAGTGGCTCTCAACACCAGGACGCAGACTATCTGTCTCGAAACGCCGCACCTCAGAATTCCCCAGCGCCAGCTCTCGCATTTCTTGATCTTCGGGCAGCTCAACATGCAGACAAGAATGTTGAGGACATTACTCGCCGTCTGTCTGGCGCACTGCCGACTAATATTCATCGTTTAGAAAAGTTGAAAGCTGCTTACGCTCTCCGGGATGGTATTCTGTGTCATCGTACCACGAGAAACTCTTCTTGGCTTCCTGTCGTGCCGCAAAGTGTACGACAGTCCGTGCTTTTTATGTGCCACGACGCGTTTGCGGCTGGTCACCTTGGCCAAACGAAAACGCTGGCCAGACTCCGTCAACGTTTCTGGTGGAGAGGCATGGCATCTGACGCACGTCAATATGTGTCCTCTTGCTCCATATGCCAGCACAGGAAAGCCCCACCTCATCCCATACAAGTACCTCTTCAACGCATACCACCACCGGAGGCCCCTTTTGAAGTCATTGGCATTGATCATCTGGGGCCACTACCACGTACCCGGCGGGGCAACAAGTTTCTGATAGTCGCAGCCGATTACCTAACGAAGTGGACCGAAGTTCAAGCCGTCCCTGACTCCTCTGCGACTCATGCTATTTCTTTCGTGACCGAACGCATAGTGTTCCGCCATGGCACACCACGAATGTTGATCACGGACCGCGGCACGCCATTTATGTCTCGAGCCTTTGAGAGATTGCTACACCAGTACGGAATCCGTCAAGCTGCTGCCTCACCAGAACACCCACAAACAAATGGACTGGTCGTACTCACCAACAGAACGCTAGCTGACATTATTTCTTGCTACGTGAGCCCAGAGCACGATGACTGGGACGACTTCGTGGCATCTGCTGCGTTCGCTCTGAACACGTCACGGCAAGAAACTACTCGAGAGACCCCCTTCGAGCTTGTATACGGAAGAATACCAAAGCTTCCTCAGGAGTCACTTCTCGGCATTGATCTGTTTAAGGCAGAGCCGGATGGGTCAGAAGCGAATACTACCGCTCTCCTTCAGCAAGCACGCCACCGAGCACGCCTAGCTATTCTACACAGCCAAGCAGCTCAAGCTCCACTAACAAAGCAGCGCCAATCTACGCCGTTTCTTGTCGGGGACCTCGTGTTAGTTCGACGCACACAGCGTGTACCGAAGCGTTGCCAAAAGTTCTTGCCGCGCTTTTTCGGACCCTACAGGGTCGATAAGCAGTTAGGGCCGGTGACATTTCGTCTTAGCGCTATTGCTGAGCTGAAGGACAAGCGCACCAAGCGCATATTTCCAGCCCATGTCACTGACATGAAACTCTATGTGCCACGACATTTGTGCGCAACCTTTTCTTCACCAGGTGCTTCAGCCGACAGCGGCGGGGTGGCGGAAAGTGTAGCATCTGAATAACAACTGTGTTGACACCAAGAAAAAGGCGGAAAAGAAGACGGTGGGATAGTGGGTGTGAGCCAGGGTGGTTTTGGCCGTAGGAGAAAAAGGACAAGAATGGCTTCGTTCAGGAACGATGCTTGAGGTTTGCATTAAACAGTGACACCTCTTGCTTCGCACGTCTTGTTACAATATATATATATATATATATATATATATATATATATATATATATATATATATATATATATATATATATATATATATATATATATATATATATATATATATGTGTGTGTGTGTGTGTGTTTGGTGTTTCAATAAATTTTAAGTTGATAGTGTGCGCCGTGTATCGTTTGCCTTCCTTCGTGTTTTCGTTCTTTCGCGCACCACAGCATTAAGATGAGTTACCAACTCGCCCAGTAGTCTGTACTTCTCTAGTGTACAGCTCTCGCCTAACCATGCGCAGCCATGGGTCGCCCGAATATAAATCGCACTCTCGAGGAAGAAGGCGCAATCTGAGAAGCGAGGCTCTTCGCTGCGCGAGCAAATTCAAGCAAAAGTTCACCGTCGCTACAGCCAAGTTCAAGCCAAGTTAAATCAAAAGTTCAAGCAAGAGTTCTGCCTAGATACAGCAATAAATAAGCACCAGACCCATCACCTTCGCTGTGTATCGAGCACTGCGCAGCTCAGTGCAAGCTTTGAGCCATTTTTTTTCTTTTTCAGTGAATTTTTGACCATCATTTTCCATGAAAGGGAAAAAGGCAATCTCGCGATAATGCACCGAATTTCAGGGGTGGGCAAATTTCCTTATAATGTCCAAAAATGCGGTTACGAGGCGCTTTTGGATTTTCCAATGACAGAGGCCAGCGGGACGCACGCGTTTGCGGCAAAGGCTACGAACCACTACGACCTAGGCGTCAACGTGGATGCATCCATGTCAAACGGTGCTATAGCTGCCAAACACGAATAGACATTGTACAAGCTCTCATCAGTGGTGCGATCTTATACGCATTCCAAATGAGCACGGAGGCGTAACGTTACATCCAGCCGCACGCGAATGGCCAATGTGAACCGCGACAGACGTCTCGGCCCTGCATTGATCAATCGCTTGCGGCTGCATGTAACGCCATGCCTCCGTGCTTATTTGGAATGCGTACAAGATCGCACCACTTGATATCTCTACACAATAAGCTGTTGTTGTGGCCCCTACCCTTGTTCCGTTCCAACGAATGGCGATGGTGTGTGCATCTATGTCTGTACAGCGAGAATCTGTACTTGAACCCGAACGCAATGTCACAATGTCATTTTTGACAAAGGCCGGTCTCCGGCCGAAAGCTCAGATTAAATGTAATGTTTTTCACAGTGAATTTCTCTATATATATATATATATATATATATATATATATATATATATATATATATATATATATATATATATATATATATATGTGTGTGTGTGTGTGTGTGAAGGAAAGAATATTACTTTTAAGGGCTCGGTTCTTAGAACTAACAGACAATAATGCCAAAGAAAGTGTAGGGGATGTTATTCGTTGTAATTAAGATAAAGTGTGAAGAAAGTGAAGTGGACGGAAAGATGACTTGCCGCCGGCGGGTGCCGAGCATGCTACCTTCGAATAACGCGTCCGATGCTGTACCACTGAGCTACGGCGGCGGTCATCCTGGTCGTCAGTTGCTGCTGTGAATGTGGTACGAGAAGGACGCGCGTGCGCTTGCTCTGTGGAGACTGGAAGTGGAAAACGCTGAATAAGCAGGTACTTGTGGATTTTGTGTGTACACAAGCTGTGGAAGTCGACGACCAAACGTTAACGCAGTCTACCCAAGTCAACCGAAAACTCATCAAATTCTACGGGCTAACTCCATTGAAAACACTTAAATGAAACATTAAGCTTGCCAAGTTTTTCTTTAATTTGTCATTTTCCCAACGCCGCAAGGACGAGGTGGACGAAGTAGACGCACAACTCTCGTGCTAAGGCGCTAATTGTCAGAGTGGCCAATCCCCCTCGTGGGTATGAGCCAGTCTCCTTAGGGCAAACAAACAAACAAGCTTTTCTATTTTTAAAGACGATAGTCTTTCTTGGGGAACTTAAACGCAGAAATTTTGGTCTGTCTTTCTGTTTGTTGGCACGTCACTCGATTCAGCCACCCGGCCAAAGTTGAACCACTTGCCCAAGGGCCAGCCACCTTGAACGGATGACTAGGTTCATACTTGTGTACATTGTTGATCAAAAAGCAAACATTACGCATATCTGAGGCGCAACATCACTAGGTAAGTATTAGGTGCTGTGTTCCTTTAATAGAAAATACATAGATACTTAATTCTAGAGACCCTAGTTTCTTAAGCTGCGCTGAAAATGCGACTGCGCTGAAACTTGTCTTCCTCCGTGCCGTCTGCACGAGCTCATTGTTGTGTTTCGGTTTCGGTTCTGTATTGTACTGTATGAATGCCATGAGGCGCCGCTCTGGCATTCCTGTTTTACCGAGGCGACGTGTAAATAAAAGAGTGTGTGGAGAGCACTCGTTGAGTGCGGACGTTTCTTCTGCTTCGACGCTTCGCGCCAAACCGCGTGTTCGGGCTGGCTGGCGTCCCCGCCGGTCGCGTTGGTCACCGCCGGTCTTCGCCTGCTGCTGCGCCGGGACCACCAGCCCCCAACACAGCACTCATGTTTCCCAACGTATTGCCAGATGGCGTCCATATCTCACGCAGCGCCTCTTCTATCGTCTTTACACGACATTTGCAGCGAAGCACCCAGATACGCGGCCAATGTTTTTCGACCTCACGCAACCTTGAAACAGACATTTAAGGCGTTGCCTGAAAATGGAACATTTCGTGTGGTGTAGCTCAGCTCTTCAGCGTTTCTCGGAAGAAATGCATCCGCCGGCAATGGCGTTCCCCCTGTGAGGTCAGTGGGCCAGGCACCCTGCGTACAGCTTCAGCGCTCAGGCTCAAACGTACGAGTCGCAGCATTTTACCTGTCAATGCAGAGCAATTATGTTGCGAGAATTGTGACGCAAGCATTGAGTCGGATCCGCTAACATTAAAGTTGACCTACTGTTGCCTCAGTAATGAAACGTCTGTATTATTTGCTTCATTATAATAGTAGATCCGCAATTCCGTGACAGAAAATTCAAACATCTAAGAACTAGTGGTTAGGTTTGCATGGAGCTAGCTGCACTTAGCCACACTATTTCTTGTTTGGCGTTTATGTGCTGTAGTTAACGTTAACAAAACACATGAGTTCATGATTCATAAAAAGAGCTCCAGTCCACGTACTGTTGAACCTTTAATGAAAGCGCCTGCCTTAAAGCCAATAGGTGTTTCCGCCTTTGTTTTAGATTACCTTCCGCAAAATCTCTTGAATAAATGGGAATCTTTTCACGTGACGCATACAGCTGACACGAATTGATATCCACAAACGTGCGCGCGATGGGCTTTCGGCATGAATGCCCTATATCTTTATCATTATTGGGTGTTTGAACCACGCAAAGCCGAATGGAAAGCCGTGCGTGGTTTTCATTCGACTTGCAAGAAAAGGTGAAAGCTATCCCTTAGGCAAATGGCCAGTCAGCCTTCATGAATGAAAGAAATCCAGCCTCTGCGAGATTGATCGCCTGTATACACGTCGTTCTCCTAAAGGAATAACGCAACACGCTCTAGAATGTCTGAAGCATTCACACTGAGGGCGATGCCACTTTTTATTGCGGTGTTGCCGGCGCAATGGCTCAAAGCTAGAAATAATGACAGCGTTTTACTTCACAATATAACGCTTTGACGCGCACGAGACGTCATACAAGAATGCTAACCGTGGCACACTCGGCAATTGGGCAGAAAGCCGGTTCTCTGCTTGCACCTTTCGAAGCAACGCAGCGGCTAGCAAAGCGAGCCCGCTGGAAAGGCAGGTGCTCACAAAACGGGAGAATTATTGAATGTCCTCAGGCACCGAGAAAACCAGCATAGTGCGCGCGCGTTCTCGCTGCTTTGAATTGAGACTCCCTAATGAAGATACGCCCACCCGCAACCTAGCCTTTAATTTCCTTAGCTGAAATATTTTGAAGCAAAACTCAGACTATGCATACCGTCTGCCTTTGGCGTTAACGAATCGCATAGCACCTCAGTCTGGGACTTTGCATGGTTATATATGACTCAAACTGCTTGGCGTTCGTTTGGAGAAGTGTCGAGGAACGCGACGTGCACATTGATCTTTTCACAATCTGTCCTCTGCATAAAAAGGCTCTAAAATTCAAACGCAAGTGTTCGGATGACGACGCTGGGGATTACGTATTACACGTCCGGGTGAGAACAGTGCTGCACCAACTGACAAGTGCGACAAAACTGTTCGCTTTTACTAAACCGCTCTGACCTGTTTTACTTGCAGATTTCATTTCGCCTAATGTACAAGTTTGTGAGTATAACGTTACTTTTCGTTACCGAAGCTTTCTTTGCGAACAGACTGAAACTTCCTTGACCATGCTTGGGAGTGTTGCGGCGGCTGCTGCTATACAGTGCCAATACGGGGCACCGGATATAACGCTTGTATTTTGAAGTTACTCGTTAAAAGAAACGACTTGCGCGACTGGCTAGCTTTAATGGTAGGTGCTAAAACAAGCGCAGAAATTGAAAGAAAACTTTTCGTAATTGGAGTGTGTGACATAGCCACCGTCCCATTCTGCAGAATGTACTAGCTGCTTTATAGTTGTAGCTCACTCTGATGTTTAAAATGCTGTGTTCAAAAAGCAGTAGCACTGACCGGACTGGTGTGTTGATGCGCGACTTGCGATTTTACATATGCGAAAATCCGATAATTAACTACAAAGAACAATCACGGCTTTGTTAATAATCAAAATAGTTTTCAAAGGTTTTATTTACCGGGTCTGCAGCGATAACGCAATTAAAATTCGCGAGATAGATGACGATTGGTGTTGTGTGGCAGCAAGACACCTTCCAATACACTTTTTATTTTCGAGTATACACTTGTCCAGTGGCGTAGGCAGAAATTTTGGGGCAGCTACTTGATCCGACATGTGGTCCGGGAAGATAATTGGGGTCGAATGTCATTTTGTATTCTGTATTCCATGTAGAAAAAAATTGGGGGGGGGGGGGCACGGGCCTGGGGTGCCACCCCCTGGCTACGCCACTGGTGGTGGAAGCCGCGACTCTCCGAACGAAAGTTAATGCGTATTTGTAAAGAGAGATGTATTTTGCAATTCGGGACTAACCAAAAAGCGTAACAGGTAATCTACGAGTAAAATTAGTCTACTTCTGCTCACTGAAACGAAGAAGGACCTGCTTTTTTTTTTCGGGTTCGTCATACAGTATTATTAAGGCGAAAGCCTTGTATTCCTAATCAAACGGGAAATTTGACCGTAGGCTTCGGCGTCAGCGGCATCGGGGACGAGTGTTGCAAAATATCATCACGTAATGACGTCACCATAAGACGTCACAGATCGCCATACCTCGTGACCTCAATACCACGTCATCATGTCTTCACTGTGACGTCACGTGACGTAACGTCCCATGATGACGTCATCACATGGCATCGTAGCTTGGTGAAAGGTGCTTGGGTCACCGAGGCAATGCAAAACCACGTGAGGTCCCTCCAATCCACGAGGCAGTGCAATACTACGTTAGGGACAGAAAGCTCTCAAAGTGTGACGGAGCAGGATAATCATCATCATCATCAGCCTGTCTACGCCCACTGCAGGGCAAAGGCCTCTCCCATGTTCCGCCAATCAACGCGGTCCTGTGCTTTCTGCTACCACGTTATACCTACAAACTTCTTCATCTCATCTACCCACCTAATTTTCTGTCTCCCCCTCACGCGTTTGCTATGTCTTAAATTCCAGTCAGTTACCCTTAATGACCACCGGTTATCCTGCCGACGTGCTACGTGCCCGGCCCATATCCATTTCTTTTTCTTGATTTCAACTATTATGTCCTTAACCCCCGTTTGTTCCCTGACCCACTCTGCTCTCTTCCTGTCACTTAAGGTTACACCTATCATTTTCCTTTCCGTCGCTCGCTGCGTCGTCCTCAATTTAAGTTGAACCCTCTTTGTAAGTCTCCAGGTTTCTTCAAGTCTCCAGATTGATCGCCCACGAGCTGTGGATGGTGTACTAGACCCAGGGGGAGTGCTCGGAACGGCAGTACCGCCGATGCCTCGAAAGTCAAGCCAAAAGACGGTAAAGCCACTGGTGGCGCAGAAGTCGTCACGACGATGAGGCGTGACGAATTCTGCGAACACACTCCCTGAGTTCATTTCTTCTACGGTGGGGCCTCTTTCACGTTCTCTTTCCTTCGAAGAACAACGAAATTTGCGGTACAATACAAATGTGGTGGCACTACACATATTTGCGTTCACCGTCAAATTTTGTTTATTTTGCTTGACATTTTGCGTTATTGTTTGTGGCAGGGCGTAGCAACTGAAGCGAGTTTGAAGAGCTTAAAAGAAAACCAATAGAACCGCGAAAAGTTATAAAAAAAAACACCCGGGTCTTTTGAGCGGCAAGCGGGCATTCCACCGCCGCACCACTTCTGTGGAACCGCGCGCAGCTCTTAAATGACCACATGTTACTTGCTACTGGTCGTAGAGTCACGGGTGGCTTGGCCCTGTATCGGCTTCACTTCTAGAAGCTCGTTCTAAGCACTCCCTCCTTGGTTCTAGTACAGTGAACTGTGGAACTCACACCTGGATACCCGAGACGTTCTCGCTTTTTGTATCTACCTCTCCTCTTGCGATAAGCGCTTCCCTGGCATCAGATCTGATGCGACTTTTACTGATCCTACTAAATTAGAACCATGAATAGGTTTCATGGTGGAGGGTATAAAGCGGTGCGAACACAGAGGTACCAGAAGAGAAACAACCCACGCAAGCGCTCGTCTCATCCGCTTCAGTTCTGATGGCCCTTTGTCTGCTTTGTTTCATGCTCGTAGATTCTTGTATTTAGAAAGCATATCTTTAATTTCGGTGCTACGGTGTTGAAGGAGTTCTAAGAAACTACAGCTATAATAGAGATAAATATTCATACCTTCTCTCAGGGCTCACCGCGTTGTCTGGTCATTGCATCAACACCGTGCTACGCTTGACAATGGCACGGTGCAAGTCATCGATTCCTGAATGCATACGTGGAATACTACCTACGATGCGTCTGCTACCATGCTTTTCTGCACAACCTCACGAGCGTCCTTTCTTTTCGTCGGGATTGCGCATCTACTCCTTTCGCCAATGTTGTGTAGTTACGTTGTGAGTATTGCGCGGCGAGTACGACAACGAAAGCGTGTAGCCAAAAAAGGCGCGGTCCAAATAAGCATGCGTTTTACAAAACGACGACCATGACCATGACTGTAAGTGCTGTCACGTATACTGTCCTCATATGGTTCAAAGAAGAGCACCGACTGATTCTAAGGGAAGTGAAGGCAAAGAACAAACCCCGCTTTGGGAGTATTCGAGCTAAGAGAGGATCAGGGGCCCTTTATACGGTTTTATCCGTGCAGAACCTTGCATCCAATGACTTTATCGATTCTCCACCAAAGGTACCGAAAGCTCAGTCTGCGTTCGGTTAGCTAAAAGGCTTACCGATATAGAATTACATCCGGCACAGATGGGCATTCGACGCACAAGAGTAACGATGGCTTCTAGCGTGAATGAGCCTGATGGAGATGAAATCTAAAGGAAAAAAAAGAGCAAGAAACTCATAAAGGGCACGCGACTATTCTAATAAAACAATTAAATGAATGAAGGTGCCTTGGAATGTGATGTACAGCGGCCTCTTTTTACTGTTCTCTTGGTTAGCTCTAATTAAAGCGGATAAAAGAGAACAGTGATTGATGCGGTCCATGAAAGAGCGCCATTTTCGTGCTGTGCAATATTGAAAGCGCAAGAGAGGTCCACATCACTTCTAAAACTTTTGGGGCTAACGAAATCCCGGTCGAACGAGCTGGCCGTGCTTATAGATTCTCTTTGTCCATCCAGTTTCATTACGGCAGTTGTGATATCGCGGCTTTGGTGAAACAAGATACTCTTATAACTGATTGTCGAACTATCCACGGCCGTCATTCGCGGCATTCGGTCCTATATTTTTATAAAGTTAACTATTTAAATGTAAGCGAAAAGTAAGATGTTTGCCTCAGATAAATTTCTGACTAAGTCTGTGAAGGAGGACCTAGTCTTGCGTACCTAATATGAAGGACGATCGCTGCGCAAAACTCGCAAGAATTGAAGTCTGCAACGAAGAAACGGAATTCCTGAAAGCCTTTGCTGTTTGAGAGACGATCATAAAGTGATTCTTTCGTGGAACACATCCTTGCTTTTTCATATAGTTTTATCGTGCACCAAAGTTTCTTCTTAATTTCGTAAAAACTTTTGAAGTTTGAAGTTTGCTTTTATTCCATATACGCAAAAAGTTCATAAAGGTGACGCGATCACTCGCATAAAAAGTTTCCACTATATGAATTCCCTATTCTTAATATTTCTATATATTCCCAAAACCACTGAAATTTTGGCGAATCCCCCGCAGTGGGTACGAGCAACAGTTAAAAAGTGAACAAGAACTAAAACATCTTGCCCGCTTCAGTGCTTTTCTACAATCCGAAGGCATTGCTTCGATGAAGGTAGAAAATACATCCAGCGAGAGCGGGGACACTGAGCCGAACTCCACACAAGGTGATGAATCCTCGGAAGGCGGCCTTCAATCTGCCCTAAACCACAAGTCTAAACCAGTGATCATCAACGTATCTTCGGCGTCAAGTTCGTCCGCTGTGCAAAGTGCGCCTCACCGATGGCTCATTCCATCCTCTTTGCGCCACAGGACGGTGCCGAAAGTCTACGCGTGTTGAACAAGCTAGCTCTCTCCTTGTATATTGAAAACAATGTGCCGAACGAGCTCAATGATGTCCCTCTGAAAATAATGAGGAACATTCTGCCAATCGATGTGAAAAACCAGTGTGCGCTGAGAACACTGGTTTGTCACATCTGTTAACACTGCAGCATATAAGAAAACTGGAAAACACCAAAGCCGATCCATTATACCAGCGGATGGTGCCACAGCAGCAGGAGCCGTTTATGGCATTAAAACTGAAATCCGCAAACTAGACCTTCCAGTGCTCATCAAACCAGCGACTTGAAAACAACGTCAATTTGAACGTCCGTGACCTCGGTTACATATGTTGTGTGAGAAAACCCGCCAAGGTTACTGTGTTCCTTCCTACTTGAAGGTTGGCCACTTTAGACGCCAGTTCAGACCATTTATTCCAAGACCTACGCAATGGTTCAACTGCCAGAAGATTGGCCATTGGAAGGGGGTCTTCTAGCACCGATATAATCAGAGCATACGAAAACGCCTGGGTGATTTAATGGGAGAGAATGGCGCACGAATGCAGTGAATACGAAAGACTACACGTCAATTCGGCATCCGCACATGTTCTTAGTTCCGGTTCATATGTGAAGTACCGGACAGGAACAGGGAGCAAGGGGTGTACATAGAAAACAAAACTCGCAGTTTCCCCCAAAAAGGGCGTAGCAATGAATGCGATAGCAACAAATTCAAATGTTATTTATACGAACAAAGGTTACCAGCTGACTCGTTTAGCAAACGCGGCCTCTGCAGCGACCCAAGTGACCTTCGCGGTTTCTGTGGCTTCAACGCAAACTTTCACGATGAGATCAAAGCACTTGCAAAACTATTAGCGACCCGTTGACCCCCCCTCTACCGATAAACGAACGAGCACAGGCGACCATGCCCTATAAGTCAAAGTGCGGACGCCCTCCGGCTCCCATATCCATGCGGCGTGACGAAACATGGCGGGGCGATGCCCTTTAGAACACGCCATTGGGCCCTTTGCGCCATGTCGCGGGCGATAGTCTAGTTGACTTTACAATATTCTGCATGTCCACCCCTAGTGGAAAGTCCAGTGGTGCTGTCCCATACCCGATTATTGGACCAGTGTGGCGCTGGGTACTGGGGCGCTGGGTACTGGAGCGCTGGCACGTTGCACGAGGCACGCTGAACACTGTGGCACGCTGCACACAGGGACACCCGTTACGGACCGAAATCGGGCTTTTAAATTGTTTTTAAAAATTGTGGACATGCCCAGATCGTAATTAAAGCTCAGCACGAGCAGTGAGACAAAAGAAACCTAAATAAAATAATGATCGAGCAAGTCAGAACCACCACCTCGAAGCACCGTACATTCTGAGTCCGATACGTTACGGCTACACCACACTTGGAAGACGAGAGTCGGTCTCTTTTTTATGCATGGTATAACTAATTGCCGTAGCAAGTATTTCCATTTTCTTGTTCAGAAACGCAGATTTCAGTCTCTTCGTGCTCGCGAAAACCTAACAAGATAGTTATTTGTTTGCTATGTGCTGCCTAGGATGAGAACGTCTATATGGCACGCTTTGCCGCAAGGTATATGTAACCGCAGATGCGTTGCGGCAATCGCGCGGACTCGCTAAGCGGTTAGTCATACCTATGTAGAAAACAACGAGCATCTGAAGTGCACACAGAACGCTTAATTTTCTTCATCCATTTGGACATATTTTCTGTCCTTTTTGTTTACGTTCCGCGTACTATACAGCCGCAGTAGTTCACTCTAGCTGAACCGACCATTAGGCTTAAAGCTGTACTCCGTGCGCCACGATCGCTGTGCAGAACGTGGATATTCAATTACGAAGAATTCAATAACCGTTCAAATCTAGTTCCCATCATAACTGACTAAAGCGACGTCGTATCTGCGTCTTCGGCTACCCAAGTCAGAAGCTGAAAACGTCGAGATGGATCGTTAGAGCGGCTAACTGCTGCCGGTGACGAGCGGCTAACTGCGGTACGAGCCCATATGGAAGGACTTACTGCTAGAGTCGGTTGATGTTGATTATCAGACTAATACTAATGCCATACTGTTTTGCGAATGAAAAGTTCTTTCGATGCAGTTATATGACCTACATTCAAGACATTCGATCACACACTTCAGTGAAAGCGCACGCGCGCTCGCTCGAAAGATGAATGTGTTTAGCGTATGTACGTCCGCCACCTAACTAAAACTAAACCTAGATGTGTGTAGGGCACAAAATAGAATAATTTGCAAATATTAGATACATTTTTCTTTCGAAATCTCGCGATCCAATATTAAATCATTGTGCACCCAGCGCGGCTAGTGCCGCCAGTGTTCCCAGTGCGCAGGCAGATAACAGCGCGGCCAAGGCCCCCCCAGTGCTCTGTAAGAACCTGAGTGTACAATATTCCCAGTGTCGTTCAGCGCACTGGGTGGCACTGGCCACGCTGTACAGGGTGTCTCAGTGCCTCCCAGCGCGCTGTAGTACACTGGGACACACTGTACAGCGCTTCCTGTGCCACCCTGTACGCTGAAAGGCACTGGGACGCACTCGAAACGCTGTTTTTTTCCGATAGGGCCACGTTTCTGCATTTTTCTGCCTTTCTTCGTTCACACCCGTAATCATCACAAAGTGCTGATGCATGACGGTCTCGATAACAGTTCAATTTTTCATAAATTTCAACTGTTAATTATATCAAAAGAACAATGAAATAGTTCAAATTGAGTGAACTTGTTTCGATGAGACATAAGCTTTGTGATAATAGTCGGCTTGCAAGTACATTTTTGAAAGTTGCCTGCCGGGCTATAGCAAGAAAGACGTCAACATTCATGCTTTATTGCGTTAGCCTACGATGCAGCTCATTAGCCACTGAACTCCTTTAGTACGCAGAGCTGAAAGCCGTTACCCAATTTTTTCAGTAAGGCTTCGTCTGCAGCGATCGGTGACGATTGATTCCACTGGCCGAGCTATCGTTTCGCCGGAGTAGAATGTGATTCCTTCCCAGTCCTGTCCTACTTTGACTATCACCTAAAATCTGTGACCACGCTGTTGAAACCAAATAAACACGTAAAATTTTATTTTCTCTTCTCTTTATTTTGTGAATGCTGTAAGCCATAGGCTCTGTTCCTGATAGAAGCAACAGAACAATTGCTCTCCGCCGTTTGTGACTACGAAGCCCTTCGGCAATACGAACTTCGCTGTTCGACCGGATCCCCCAACACAAAGGGTTTCATTTTACGCCTTCGCTACAACCGCTCGTAAACTCTTGATTGCAGCACGGGCATTTCCCCACCAAAGTGCACTTGTGCCATTCTGAAGGTGGTTTGCTATTTTTTTTTAACGCTTGAATGTTTCTTGCTCGCAAAACTATTTGTTAGATGTCAGTAAGGAAGAGCCAGTACCTTTGACAGCTGTGACACGTACACATTCCTGTAATACGCTTGTCTATGGTTTCTGAGTGAAGCACGCAAAAAGGGAACATAATCCTTCCTTTTCAGTCCCTGGTTTTATATTAGACTGTCTGAAATATATTAGTGAAACCGGCAGAGACTTCATCTTAATCAGCCATGAAACAATTGTTTTAAAACGCTTTGTGCAGTGTGAACTTGACACAAATTTGCCTCTCCAAAGTAGAAAAAGCAATTTCTATTTCCACATTCAATGTGAAGATAAGTTATTGCCCGATGCCATGTCTGCCTTGCTTTTCTTGCTTACTGGACTCGTATAGCAATGAGTTTTCGCAGCAAGCTACCTAACCAAGCCCTTACTAATAACAATATCCGAAGCGAAATTTCGGCTGGAACTGAACGCGACGCAGTATTCTTCGAAAGTGCCTGAAACAGAACGAAGCCTGACCTGAAAAACTAGAGTAATATGGTTATTGCTCCGCAGCAAAAACGTTCAAATACTTTTGGGTACCAATACATACATGTATGGTGCCGCCATCTGCCAGAAGCGCCTGGTCGTTGCGATCTGCACTGGGATTTGATATTTTGTGATTCATCATCTCTTTATTAGTCTGAGTAATTCATTGTTTATACATGTTTCTTTTTTTTTCGGAATCGCTTTATGAGAGTCTAGCGGTTGTGTTTTTTTTTTACAACGTGAGCGATATTGAAATCAATACCACAATTCGTCTTGGGAACCGAAATCTTTCTCAATGTTGCCTACTGCGCGCATTTTCTCGTGTCCCCAACCTCTGTGATAAACCATCAGAGGCGTCTTGGAGGCTTCTACAATGTTATGCCGAGTTTATTTTAATTTTGCCGCTAAAAGTGCGCTTTAGCACACGACACAGACGTCATACAAAATTTCGAAGCTTAGCCCATCGCACACGCTGCAACTAAATCCAAAATGTCTTCCCAGAAAGTCTCTTTTGAATTTAGGGTATGTTCCTTCAAATTTTTTCACTAGAGCAGAAGGCGTCATTTTATCGCGACATGTGTTATCGTGTCTTTTGTCCCAACCTTGATGAACACCAACAGATAATAAAGCCAAGGAAGCCATAGGCCGCGTTAATTGTATTCTTTTAAGTGCATTGTAGTAATTGAGATTAAGATATCAAGAAGGTAAAGTGGACAAAAAGTCAACTTTTCACCGGCAGGGACCGAACCTGCACGCCCGATGTTCTTACCAATTGAGCTACGGCGGCAGTTGTCCCCTCGTCCACTTTATCGGGGATTTATGCGCACAGGACGACACTTGCGACAGAATGCTCGCTTGGCCTCATTTAAGGTAAGCCTGCTACCCAAATTTTCACAGTCGTTATGATTCCATAGTCTATAGCAGCGGTTCTCAGCCACCGATGTGTCGGAGAACCCTTTTGGACTGGTCGAAGTAATGGCGGACCCCTTGATGTGACGAACCGGGGTGGGGCTGATGTAGTATATACGGAGTTTTTAATTGAGGCATTGGGGCAGCCGAGGCGATCTTGTTCAGAATGTTGCTGCAGTACCTGCAGCAGGACCTGGCACTGGGAATAGGTCAAAACTCGCCCCCAAAAAATTTGTTTTTCGTGGGTGGTGGCGTCGCGGAACCCTATTTGAGAACCACTGGTATATAGCTTTGCAGAGAGATAGGAGCGTCAGATATACCAGGGTTCTAACGAGGCCCGTAGCCAAAGGGGGCCCTAGCCCCCCCCCCCCCCAGAAGTTTTGTGAAGTTGGTGTTTTTGCCAAAAATTAATAATAAAAATAAGTGTTTTTCTCAAGAAATCAAAGTTTTCAGCAAGTGCCCCCCCCCCCCCCCCCCGAAAAAACATTCTTGGCTACGGGCCTGGTTCTAACTATTAACAATCTATGGTTGAAACCAAAATGCGAGAGATCTGACTATAGTTCAGTAATTTATCTCCTCGTATTTCTTAATCTCAATGGTTACCTCGGGCCTTAAAGAGCTCAGCTTCTCATTGATGAGAAAGATAGGTACGTTAGTGGCATCATGTACAATGGACCTCTTCAATGGGAAGTTTATGAATGACTCGCAAGGCTCATTTCTCTCTGTCATAGGAATCAGCTTAGGAAACGGGTGAAACTGTGCCATAGGAAAAGCAGAATAAATACGCCATAGCGAAAGGCTTGCAGCAAGAAGTTGTAGGACGCTTTGGCTTCGCTTCACCAGTATAATGTGATAGCGTGATTGGGCCCCGTTCCCATGACCTTCTCAATCGCTAGCTCCGTTTCGCTTCTCAGTGTACACCTCAACCATGCCACAAGAAAAGGACTGTCTGTACGAGTTACATTCGCCGTTTAAAGCGATCCGAGCATGTCGGCTACAAGCACAGTTGAGAAGTTCCCATTAGGCCGTAATTCTTCCTTTTCGAATTAGAAAACTACCCACTACGCGTCGGTAAGGCAACCCGCGAACATACTCACCTGTTCACTTCCTTTATGAGTTTGCTGATAATGAATAATAAATATCCGTGAGTGCTTTGTCATGAATGGGCCTCTTATCCAACCATTCCTTTTAACGCGATAGCGTTAGAGAGCTCGTGTCGCAGAAATTCCGCCGTCGGCACCGTTGGTTGTGAGTGAAAAATCGTCCGAGACCAAAAAATCGAGAAAGAAGCAAATAAAATAAAGAATAAAAATCTTCGGTCCCATTGAGGATCGAACCCCGTTCGCGTGGCAAGCAGGTGTCCTACCACAAAGCCACGATGTTACTTGCACGTGCTTCGGAAAAAAACACTACATAAGTGCCATGTAGTGGAGGGAGTCTCCTAACACATTTCGTTCGGCAGGTGTCACGACGAAAACGAGCCCATTCGGCGATTTGTAGGCGCATTTGGGAGGCCATCAAACTACGTCGAAAAAGGCCGGGATAGCGCAGCCATCGCCGCTAAAAACCCACACGAACTTTCAAACAAAAATGGACGACTATGTCCATCTAGCGGAAAGCATATCAAGCCAACGCCGGCTTGCGTTGATCAAGCAAACAGCAAACTCTAGATAATGTGCTGCCATCTGTGAGGCATTGTGAGACTCTTCATGGCCTCCGAGATCGCGAGCGCGCGGCGTATGTCTTGGACGCCATGCGACTCTTGCTTTAGATCAAAAACCTGTACCATTCGCGCGCGCGCGTGTATCTGTGTGAGTGTGTGTGTAACAATACACATTAATAAGTATGCACTTAGCGGTTGAAGTGCGCACTAGGGGCCGGACTTCGCTATCGCGTTAAACTCTTAAAGGCGAAGCTTAAGGGTCCCCCAGTTTTTGCAATTCACATGTGCTGGCGCCCGGCGGATTCTACGCTTCTGCCACGCAACATTACATGCGTTAAGGAGACATCTCGCACTACATGATATTCAGATAGGGATATTTTCGGAAAGAATACTTAGCAATGGCGTCCTTCAGTATTTTGTTCGCTGTGCACGTACATTACACAGATTTGTAATAAATACCTTGAAAGAAAAAAAATAAACCAATGACGTGGCTCTGTGATACAACTGCTGCTTGCCACAGAGGTGGTCTGGGTTTGATTCCCGCTTGAACCGAATGTTTTATTGCGATAATAATTATATGGACACTCTCGACGGGTTTTCGCCGTCGCCGTCATGTCCTGTAAAAATTCCACATTGATGACATCACCCCGCGCATCGTATGTTCTACCGCGGTTAAAAGTGCCCGAGCGGGGGCGACTAACTCCGTCGCTCCGAGGGCGCATGCGATAACATCACCCGCTCGGGAGGCCTGCCGTCCAAGCAGAGAGGAAACGCCCGCCCGTCTTGAACGAGCATGAAAAGACGCAAAAGGGAGGGGGTGTCGATCGACCAGCAACTTTGAACTTTGATTTTGAGGGGGTGGTCGCGATCGCTGGCGCGCGCGCTATTTCTGCAGCGATCCGCGGGCGGCTCGTATACCCTTATGCTCCTTATACGTGCTGCGCTCTCAACTCGAAGAGTCTGCGGAAAGAACGCCTCTCCCTGGTGCGGCCGTACTCTATTACACAGCGTCTTGTAGAGTTACGCGAGGTCGGATCCAAAAGAGCTAGCTGCCTGCCTCACTTCGTATTAATATACAATTTGTTTCTATCGCATTCATTGCATCGCCCATGTTGGGAAACTATGAGTTATTTATTTATTTATTTATTTACCTGCATCTATCTCGAATTTTAACTCACAGCCAACGCCGATTTTTAGCTCATGACCAATTACGCGGACGCCGACACGGGCATTTTTGCGAAACAGGCTCCTATAACGCTATCGCGTTAAAACATACGTTTGCAGCGACGTCCAAGTCACTGCGAAGTCATGGGAAACGACACATCTGATCGCATGGCACATGCAGCACACCAGGGGAACAATTTATAACCACTTACTTTAGCGGTGGGCGATGCGCGATGTTCACTGAACAAGCTGTGCTGTCGATTGTGCAAAGAAACTTGGCGCGCAGAACTCTGAATTATGTACCATTGAGCGTGGAGTAGAATTTGATAGTCCAATACAGGTTAGCCGATCCATACAAACAGTAATTCAAAGGCTTCAGAAATCTAGGCATCTAGACACGGCTATATACAGAGAGCCTCCCGTATAAGCTGAGACAAACGAACAGGACTCCTTGTTTGTTTCAAGATATTGACGAAGACATGGAGAACCGTCTTCTACCCTGAATTGTGATTGCGAAGAATTATTATGCTTCCTCCTAAGAGCCTTCTGGAAAAACCGCGAGTTTTATGTTGATTAAAGGTGCTCTTCATAATTTAGAGCGAAGGCTTCTATCAATATCGAAAACTGGGGGCCTCTGTCTAACGGATAATTCTCCAAATATCGCTGCAGAAGCAGTAGCACTATATCTGAAGGAATCAAAAATATCGCAAAAACGCTGAGACGGATAAATATTATTGTTAGCTATAGTATTATTTCCAAGGCATCTTCGGTAGGTGTTTGTCGCGTTTTCTGTACCGTTCTAGGATTTGTTCCTTCGAGCATAACAGCTGTATTTAGGATTCGGCAGTTACGAAACAATTTGCAAGTGCCAAGTATCTGCTGAGTGAACATCTTGTGAAAGTGTTCTGTAACCTGGCAATATTTCGTTTTTTTTTAGAAATTTCTATTTGTGTGTGTGTTTTGCGGACGTACCATGTCTAGGTACGTGAGAGTTCACGCATGTGCCCATTTGCACAGTTTTCTTGGTGTCTACTACTTTACGACAACTATTATGTGAGAGGAGTATAGTCGGTGATATCCATACGCACCAACGTCTCCTCAAATACATCAATTGAAAAATAAAGGGCTCAACGTGTCAAGTTGAATTTTTTAGTGAAACAATGACACTTACATACCTACCATTGCTCTCAAATTTCCGCTTCTAATAAATTAGGTGACGTTACATTAAGGGGCAGATACGAATCGCCTTCATTAAATCTGGGGTGCCACGCTGTTTGTACCCTCACCTCCGAAAGATAACCAGCTATATCGTCGCTGCATCTTGTACACATTCGCCAAAGGCCTTCATCTGACATTTCATTTATTTTGCGCGATGAGACACACGAGTCAAATAAAGCTTCAGACAAAAGAAAAAGGATCAGTGCAGCCCCTATGTACAGTCGGAATCAGACTCTTCTGGAGCGGCCAGTCGGCTGCTTCAGCCACGGTTCTTTCTGCAAAATATCCGGAGAACGAGGCCGTAATGATACCAAACATAGTCGTACCGCATGCTGGGCCCTTCTGCTGTAATTAAAGCATGAACGGAAGCTTGTAGCTTGCTCAAGGTAGCAGCTGCCGATGGCGCCAGCGTCCACAGCCACGCGCTCGACCGCTCTAGATAAGTGTGATTCCGACTGTACAAAGCACTGTCGCAAGCGAATTCCTTAGTCGTACTGTACTGCCTTATAAGTGTGTTATAAAGGATGATGTATGCAAGTAGCTCACATAAACTGTAGCGCAGTGGCGTAGCCAACGGGTTCGGGGGTTGAATGGGGGTTCCAACCCCGCCACCCTTCCCCGAAATTTTCTAATTCACCATATGTATATGCACACCCACGAACATATATAAAGCCTGGTTGAATAGCTGCCCCCCCCCCACCCCTGCAAAGAATTCTGCCTACATTGAGGCTGCAGAGTACATTGGCGGTCCGTGAAGTGGCTGGGACATTTTTGATAAGTTTTGAGAACCTGAATGTTGCCATTTTCGGCACACCGGTGTTCCTGAATATTCAATTTACTTGGGAAAAAGATTATCTGTCGATGGTGATCAGGTGTAAAAAAGCGATAACTCCAACGTGGATACTGTCCGTGTATCTGCGCTTGTTTAGAACCCTCTCTATCCATACTTCAAAATCATATCGGTCATCGGAACTGTAAGCAGCAGCAGCAGCAGCAGCGGCAGCAGCAGCAGCAGCAGTAGCAGCAGCAGCAGTAGAAGCATCATATAGTCTGAGGACTTACCACGATGCCTTACGAGGCATGGTCAGAAGTTTTATACAGAAAATTAGCAGGACGCGTGGAGTCGGGAGATCAACCCAACCCCAACAAGTAGGCGATCATGTCAGAAGGAAAGAAATTATATTCCAGGCTCGACAAGCAATGAGAATATTTTCACAATGCTCAACATTGATGTTATCAATAGCAGCTCTCAACAAACATCAGCACCTACGCTGACACATAAAATGGGTTGCTTCACTACACACGTAGTCACAGGAAGTGCCGCACCGTATTTTTTTTTTTTTGCGCTAAGACTTCCACTGTCTGAACCAAATAATAAAATATCGACACGCGCCATTTCATAAAGGTCTCCAGAAACACTCAGCTCGGCTGCGTTATGCAACGAACAACGCTACCCCACCATAAATAAGGCAACACATCGCTACTCTTGAGCAAACTTCCCTCTTTTTTTGCTGCCAGAAAGCAGCATCAAGATAAACGGCAGGTCATGCAGCCAATGCAATTAACGAGTTGGTTAGTGAAACAAAGCTTCCAGGCTAGGTTAAACGCGGGGTCGGCCCTTATGAACACGCTTGAACACGCTCCAGAGCTTCTCTCGACCACTGCAACTTCTCTCTGATGCTGTTAGTCTTCCGCGAACATGTTCGCTGAACACTTACTATAGTTTAGGCGAGCCGGCATTCTTGCGCAGCACGTGGCCCTGCTGGAGGCTGGCTCGCTTCCTGGTAATTTTTCTGACTTGCGACATTGCTCTCCTGCTGCAGCTTCCACTTGACCAGCGCAGAATAATGGGGTAAATAGCCTAACAATGGCGATGTTATATGTTACATTTTGTTTAGTTCTGGCACGTTGCACAAGGCGCTCATGCCACAGCGACAGACCGCAACCTCCCTCGTCTTACATCGCATGCTATATATATAATGTCGAGTCCTCCATGGCCCATTGTTTGAACAGACAAGGCTTTTTCTTTTTATTTATTTTTTATTTGTTTCTTTGTTGCGTTCCTGTACATTTACAAGCCACTGTAGCACATTTTCGAACATGCGATGGAACGCGTGGTCGCTATCCACTTACATGGAGTGCCTTTCTCAATATGCTTCAGACTAAGATGATAACCTCTCATTCCCTCGGTGGTCGGAGCGGTTCGACTTTTCTTCTACTGCGAAGGATTCCAGCGACTAGCTATGAGTATGACTGATCGTGGCGGATTATGTATTTTTTTTAGGAGCGAAGCGCCTTATAGCATCACCTGGTCGCTTGTCGCTCCGTCCGGCGTTCCCCGCCGTCGTGTCTCCCGTATCACGCAATAGATGGCGCTGTCCCATAGAGATGCATGCAAACTGCAGTTGGGTGACGATATACTAGATGGCGCTGTCCCATAGAGATAGAAAAAGAAATAAGTTAAAGAATAAAATAAATAAAATAAAAAATAAACAATAAAAAAGAAAAAACAATAAAAATTTAAAAATAAAATAAATAAAAAAAGAAGAAAAAACGGAAAGAGATTATTTTGTCGAGCCAGGTGGCACACTTGTCACCGCCCCGTTATAAAGGGGACGCTCATAACTTCCATCCATGTGCAATATGGCGGTTGGGTGAATGCATGCTAGATGGCGTTATAGGTGCCGCTACTCTCAGATTGGCTACTGCGCGCGTTATCTCTCATTCTCCTTGATCGTCGCCGTACGTGGAGGAGTACGCTTGCCGCATCGTGCTACTTGGCGGACCATGGAAGACGAGGCGCGCCGGGTGCGGAAGGCCGCTGCGTCTCATGCTCGTCGGCAGGATCCCGAGGTGCGAGCTCGAGAGGCTGCCGCCAAGCGCGCTTGGCGGCGCCTTCGCGGGCGCGCACCGCCTCGAGATCCCCCTGGCACCGCGCTCGCTTGGCGGCAGCCTCTCAATCCTAAGAGGCTCGCTTGCTTGGCGCTCGCTTGGAGGCAGCCAGGACGCCGCTGCGGAACGGGCTCAACGAGAAGCGGATCCCGAGACCATGATTGCTTCAGGAGCTTCACACAAGCTCTTCTTCATTCACCCGTGCATATGCTGTAATTTTTTCTAGATGCACGTGTCCAACTGCATCTGGCTGCTGTTCCACAAAAAACCTGTAAACGTGAGCTTTTCACGCGCGTACATGTTACAGAGGTTAACGCGATTATAACGCCTGTATAACGCGGTTATAACGCCTGTATAGGGTCTTTTTACGAATGAGTTACAAGCACCACAGTGGCTCTGTGGTAGAATACTGGACTGCCACGTAGAGGGCCCGCTTTCAAATCCCATACGATCCTGCGCGTTCTCTTCTGATTTTTCATCTCTATCGGCTACGCCACCGACGGCGACGCTGGAACGCAGGAACGAGCGCCTATGAGCTGCGCTGAAAAACGATGGTGCACTGTAACCATATTCGCTTTGACTAAGGGCGGTCCACCAGCCACCGCGTTAGTTAATACAGTATCAGTTCTTTTTGTTCGTTTAACGTGTGTATCTTCAAATGTATATATATATATATATATATATATATATATATATATATATATATATATATATATATATAGGCTCTTTTTTTATTAAATAGGTATTTATAAACTACGATAAAAATCAACGAGTTCTGTGAGATAGTGAAGACTTGCTCATGTGCTAAAAAAAGTAGTGGAATCACGAGCAAACGAAGGCGCGTGCACTATATTTTGGATATTGTAAAAGCTACACAACAAAGTAACTGCGAAAAATATCAAGAAGCTCTTAAGATTAGGTGATTTGTCAAAAACGTGCCCGTAATGTACATCAACCAGCGCGACAATAAATCGATATATTAACGCAGCATGCAGGTAACTGCTTCTGGGGTTTTTTATGCCGTCAGAGAAAGTGTAGAATTGATCAATTAAAAATGATGCGCTAATTTTCGGTCATAATGTGGTTTATAGCGTGATTAAAGTATCGTAGCTAGAATCTTACTAAAGGAATGACTTGGTCAGTGGCATGTCTTGGAACTGGTATAGAAGGACACGCACGTGTTATTAATGATTATTAAAGGGACACTAAAGTGGAACAATGAATCGCTTTATGTGTATAAATTGTACTCTGAGAACTTTATTGTCGTGAATTTCGCCACCTTATGTTCACTAATAGCGAAGCAATATCCAGGTCAAAGTTTCGTCTTTAAACTCTAGCTGAAATCTCCGCGCTAGATGTCACGGACTTCAAAGTGTACCTTTTGCATTTTGGCGACATTGGCCCATCGAAATTTCCTGCAACTTGGTCTGTTAAGCATATGGTCCGCTCATAGGACACTGTACTTAATTTTTACTGATCAGGAACTAGTATGGCGTCGTACATGCCGTCAAAATTTATGACAGCGGAGCGTTTGGTGCGGGAATTTCGAGGGGGCGTCGCTACCTGAATTTCATTGTCGCGCATTTTTAAATGCGAAGCATTTCTTAGCGAACCTTTGGCACTTTGAGCGTTTCTATCTATCTATCTATCTACCTATCTATCTATCTAGCCGCCTACGTCTGGGTGCTCCCATGATCGCCTCCTTCACCTGGTGTAGGCCAAAATTAGCACGGGAGGGTAAGAGGACTTGACGAATATGACTGTCTGGTCATGACATGAATAACGTGAAGATCCTGTTGCCTACGTCATCAAACCCTTTCCTCCAGACACGTGTGGCACATAACCGTACACCACGGGCGTGGTATACGGGTATGCGCCACAGGTGATTGGTAGTTTATATCTACCAAACAACGGCGACAACAGACATTGGTAAAAACCGACACCTGCAGCGTTGGCCTGACGAATGCAAAGAATAAATATCTGTATCCCAGCTGGAATCGAACCCAAGCATTTTGCGTGGCAGCCAGGTATTCTACCACAGAGCCATGCCAGGTCTGGAAACTGCTTTGTAAAAACACCCTATGCAAGCGTAATGTCGGTGCAACGTCAATTTTGGTTGGGGTGCTGGCTATCTAATTTTATAACAAAGCAATAAGCGCTACATATGTGCTCCTACAATGCAGGCGTCATGTCAGGTTAACGTCTGTGGTCCTAGTGTTGGCTCCGCTTTTATAGCAGTCTAATAAACATTTCTGGTATTCCTATGATTAAGCAAGCTATATTCAAGCGTTGCTCGACCCCGCAGGAATACACTAACGAAAGTTACGTATAATATTGACATCATCGTACCGTACAGTGCACTTCGTTTCGCTAATACTGACGTATGTGCTCTAACGTGAGTGCTGACGTCACGTCAGACCATAAGTTAACCTTTAAACGCCAGTGTTGTCGACGTGCCTGGTAAGCCCACGATGTGCACACAACTACTACACTTACAAAAACACGTCGATCCACCTCGTAACGCTTGACTCAAAGCCAAAAAAATGCAGCATTGAACTACCCGCCGACTGCTTCGCATGAAACCGATTCCCACAAGGCGTGGGATCTGCCGAATTTTTTAGCTTACCAAGTGTCCCCTCCGCTTGTTAGAGTAGTGTTTTCGGCAATGTTAAATTGTTATTTACTAATACGCAAAAAATCGTTTTTATTTGTAGTGTCCCTTGAAAACGGTATCGCAAAGTAGTTTTAGCTGGACCTATCTATGTATTCTAGATGACAGATGGCTACCAAATAAACAATATTTGCTGCGTAACAAGTGCCGCTGGTCTTCAACATTATATTACCGGCAGTACTAGCTTGCTCAGTTAACCGTCATCGTCATGTGCACGCTTGCTTCACAACGGGATTTCTGACAAGGATCGCAACCAACCTTGAAGACACTGTTTTTAGATTTGTTCTTAAATGACCTTTGCGGGTACCGCACATTCTTGCCTAGTCTGTAGGCAACACGTGGCGTTGGTTGGAAGAATCCTACAAGGCGCTGGCTCTGGATAAGTATGTTGCGGTGCTTTCGGAGAACAGGTGCAAGATAAAAGTTAGAGTAAAGTTTATCTGTGAATGACTACAATTGCTTCCTTCAGCAATGCAGAGTGTTTTTCGATCTAACGCGTCAACGCACTTCACGCCGTTATCGAGTAACTTGGGCGGATATTTGTGTTTAAGAAGAGCAGTGCGTAGTTACAGTTTCTACCGAAGTCAAATTGCTCTCAGTGTATCTGCCTTGAAAGTAAGGCCTGGCTATATGATTGACCGACAGGGGTGTCTAAATTTTAAAGGCAGTCACACAAGGCAAATGTTAATCGAGCATTGCTTGCAGGCAGTCCTCACACTGTAGGCGCATTAGCTACAAACACCTTTGAGGTAGGTGCCCAACCAAAGGCTTTCAGATAACGTCGTCAATGCTGCAAAGGGACAGTTTTTTTTGCAGACATGGTCTTACCCTAAACATCATATAGGAGACGCCAACATCGAGACCTGAAAGAAGCCCAGAGGCAAAGGTCAATAATGTTCTATAGCGCTGATAGGATTTTGTCTTCAGCGTGACTCGATGTCGTTATCGCAGCAAATGATTTCACAGAAAAACCGGTTGTTGAAATCTACTTTGTAACTTTTTCCCGGTAGATAGGCGGTGGAGCTTCTACTGCGAATGGTAATTATTTTTACAAATCGCTTAGTGGTTATATTCTATCTATAGTCATTTACCGGACCTTGAGACTTTTTTACTAAGATATCTTGTAGAACACAAGTGGTTCGGAAAAGAACTCATTTATCTTAGGCTTTCTTGCACCATTTCTTGGTAGAAACTGCCCCTAGGGAAGGAACATTTCCTGGGATTGTGAGACCCAGCAACGCATATTTTCCGTAACATTTTCAGTCGAGGATTTGTTTATAGGGGATAAGTTATTGTCTGTCTTTTTCAAGCTTTTGTTTGTAGTGGATAGGTTAGTAATTACGTATCTTTTTCAACCTTTGATATGTGGGTCACAAAAGAATATCAATGGCCGCTTGGTCGCGCGCGCTAGTACTTGCTGAAAAGTGAACATTTTTCTAACTTTAGCAGGAATCGACGCGTACTCAGGCCATTGCTTGAAAACTAGGAACTTGGTCGTACTCCTCATTCTTTCAGCGTAGAAGACATTAACGCCACCATCGTCTGGTGGTAAGAACGAACTGTTTCCAAAAGCTCCTTAATTACCGCCAGCCGTCAAATAACAGCGAACGGCAGGTGGCAGATGCAATAATTGCCGGCCCATTGCGAAGGTATGAACAATCAATGAAGCCAAAAATGAGAATAGACAAGGTGATCACATGCATCCGGCAACGTCCATTTTGCGCCCTTGCGGAGTATCAGATTACTGACGTGACACAAGTCAGAACAAGTACATCGACGATGCTATCCGATAACGCTCTCTCTTCGGCACTTTGTAAAGTAACCTACCGGTATTTTGCAAAGTAACTTACCGGTAACCTACCGGCACGCGAAAGAAGTTGTTTGTCGTGTTTTTTTTATCTTTGACAATGAAATGCCCTTCTACGCACATGTCTGGCCGGGAATGCACATGTCATCGTAATTGTAATTCACCTGCGCTTTTTTCCTGCGTGTTCTTTTTTATGTACTGCATGGATTTCTGCCGAAATATCCAGATCCCATTGGGCAACGTTTGTATGTGAGAATATGCATAAGAATTAGAGTTTGTTTTTCTGTTTCACATGTTTGGCGTTATTCACCCGTATGCGCTTTCATTTTGTCTTCCGTGTTGGTAGTATTTCACAGGTATTTGTGTTTACCACGTTTAAGGTCTTTCGTATCTGTTTGTTCTTGCAGTGCAGTGTTCGTGTTGTATGTGTTTGTGCTGTATGCTTTTTGGTTTCGCGCCTTGCCCGCCTACCAAACGCTGTCATCAAGATTTAGTGTCTCTTGCAAAGCATTCCTTTGCCATGGACCGCAATGAAACATGAAAATGGATGGCCGCCGACGCTGAATACGAGTGACTACATTGACGAGCGCAGTCGGTGTGAACAGGGTTGCTATGCAGGATGGCCCGAGTTTGGCGAAGCTCAGAATCTTTCCGAGCTCTGGCGGCACCCCATTTTGCACGAGCTAACAGCCAGAAAAGATGAAATCCATCCCACAGCGCGCGCTGCTTTCTATTGGTTACGATGGAACGCGGCGTCACGTCAACGGCGGTCCACGAAGTTAGGTGGTGTCTTCAAACCAGAGGAATCTTCTTTCAGTTGTTTGTCGTTGTTGTTTGACCAAACTAACGTGCTAGTTTGGTCAAACAACTCGTTCTGGCAGACTTGATGCCTACACGTAGTATGCGAGGGATTATTAGTCAGCTGCCAGCTCGTAAAAAGAATCACGTGCTACCTGACGCAAACAGGCAGAGAAAGAGTGTTCCACACTCGCCGCCATGACTGCGATGGGCGCTGACTAACACTCCTAGGTTTAATGCATATATATACCCCATAAAGTGAACGGGAGGATGACTGTTAGTTGTCATTATTATTGTATCTAACAAAGAAAGACGAGCCCTTAAATGTCATCTACTTTCCTACCTTGAACTTATGTAGCCGTAAGGCTGATTGGTCTTTGACCGAAATATTACGATATTAGCTGTGCTATATATACGAAGCAAATGTTAAAGTAGACATGATAATTATTGAGTCAAAAGCTATCATTGCATCCATCGTACCCTTCGTTGCGAGTATCTTCGCGAAGTGTTACCGTAAAGCGCCCCGTCGCCTTTCGCTGTGCTCTCTCTATAATCACAAATGTGTCTAGCAACCTGGAACAACACTTGCTCGGCAACTATCAATCGCGAGTGATGGTTGAAGCACTCGCAGCACACTCGCTACTTACATAGTCATGCGTCAAATTTAAAAACAAGGGAAATTATTTGGCAGTACTCTTACCAATCATAATATTCAGGTAAACAAAGGCATCACCTTTACGCCGACACTGCCGTCAGTTCTCGCTCAAAGAAATAGGAAACCTAACAAAGTGGCGTCGCATTACATCCTGCTGCGTTTTGTTTTCCTGTCCCCGCTTCACTAACAAGCATTATCAATAAATAATGGAGGTGATGAAGGAAAGAAAATACACCGACCAAAGAAAAGTTTAAAAGAAGCGACGTTTCGGCTTCCATACGGAAGCCTTGTCCACAATGAAGCCAAACGACTAGAAGTGTCTCCTATATAGGCTTCAGCACTTGACGGAAGCAACGCGCGCAGGACGAGGGAACGTTTCCATCATTACCATTAATTCTGTGCCTTGTAGATCGTATCTCGATGGAATCGAGATGCAGGCGTGATTTCCAGTTTTTTTCCCTCCCGATAATACTCGCATTATTCTAGTCAATGGTGTGATAAATGGTAGCTGCACATTCTGCCAGTGCATTAGATGCCACATTCTTCTTTTCCACATCTTTCTTATGCGGGCGCAGGCGTTGTCTGAAGTTGCCGGTCTCCCAGATATAGATACTCTCGCAATTCACACAGGGCATATTGTACGCAGCACCGGGAAAGGCTTCTTTGGTGGTTTGTCTTTCCCACTTACAAGTGCTTGCCTTAACTTGCGTACAGGCACGTGGGCAACATGAACGTCCTAGCCACACAACACGCGTGATAAGGTCTCACTTATCCCGGGAACGTAAGGTGTTTCAATAAATAATGGAGTTTTACCTAAATACTGAAGGACTGAGCCATATAAAAGGTAACTTTCGTAAGTCCTGTCTGCCATGCAGTTGCCACCTTCGCGAATGTGTCCAGCGTTATGATTGGCAGATAGAGAGGGAGAGTAGAGCTCTTGATTTGGAAACATATTTCTCCAGTACACGTATTATAACCGACATGCTAGTCTGCAGCAGGAGGGGGTGGTGGAGGTGTTAAAATTCTCGTAAGGGAGTGGTAAACGAAGCAAAATTATAACATGAACATGAAAACCTGATAACGGGTATTTAGAGGTGGGCCAATAGACATAATAAAGTTTTCCTTTAGTATGACGAAGCCCATCTTTGATACCAATCTGACAAATATCGCAGCAATAAATGCAACACCTGCCGCTGCTTTCGAAGGCAGACAACAGGAACTATGTTACCACGCAGCGCACGTGCAGAGTGAGCAGTCATGTTCATTTGGTGCTCAAAAAACACTCGAAATGACTTTTACGAAAAGCATTTTTTAAGTAATATGTCATTCTTCCCAATCTGCCATTCGTCTTCAGACTCCAGACGTATAGGTCTGAGGGACAAGTGTTCGGATTGGTAGACATTTTACCTTAAGAACAACTCTGGCGTAAGGTAATTTGGTGAATTCAAGCTGTGCTTTTTCGGTCCTGTGGAAAGTCCCCGAATAGTATAATTCTCATGACGAAACGGTGGTGAATTTATTTGACGCCAGCGATATTTCTATTTGCGACCGATATAGTTTTGAATTAACTGGCACACACTTTTCTGAATGTAAGAACGGTGTGAGAGAAGAATTCAACCAAGAGAATCACTTAATACCATAGTTCTGCTTCGTAATAAGGAAGACATTCTGTGGTAGAAGTGTCTACAATATTTCAATCCATCAAATGTAAATCACTATCTAATGCTTGAGTAATTCCTTCTTTCCTGAATTCCACATGCCAATTAAAATCGGGAATGGTAAGGGTAGCAGAAGTCGGGTATGCCTGGTCATTTTAAAAGAACCAAACGTACAGTCCTCAGCAAGCTTACCTCGAACGCTCCGCAGGGTGTCCTAAAACGGTTTGATTGACGCTAGCGCCGCGTAGCTTTGGGTTGTGTTGCCGAGATTTTACCAATGCATGCTGACGAAGTATCCAAGAATACCGAGGTACGCGTATCATCTCGGCAACAGCACCCAGCGCTTCGCGGCTGGCATCAGTCAAACCGCTCCAGGCCACGCTGCGCAGCGTTCGAGTTAGGTTTTCTGGCGTCTGTACATTTCTTTAAGGGAAACAAACAAAAATAGACGCGAGCAATAGGTCATAAAATAAACGACATGCTGAGAGTCCTTAAGAATCGTAACGAAAGTATCCTTCGTACACATACACATACACGCTCTTTCATGTCAAAGTACACATTCGTTTGAACTGAATTTTAATGACTCCCGGAAGTCTATTTGTCACCGACGGAAGTAGATTTGCTTTCGTCCTGCTAGAATGCGCATCACGTCTTCGAAGAAAGTCATTCCGTTATAAGAATTGGTAATGTGAGCTGGTCTCGCAGAAGAAAAGAGTGACGCAGAAAAAAGGAAGCTTTGGAATTAGATACCGCACGCTAGAACTTAAGACCTAGGTACGTGTGTATTTACACAAAGTATTTAGAGTTCTAACGACCATGGGCCAGTTTAAGGCTGGCAAAATAGCCTGGATACCTCGACGCACTTTTCTTCAAGTCTGTCGGGTCTTCGTTTTTGAATCAATGCTCCGGTTCTTTTTGTAGGAGATACTGAACTGCCAAATGTTCTGTATTTACCTTTTTAAAAATACGACAGAAGCTTGATTAAAGTGGAAACTTGTAGAGACAATAAATTTTCTTCCATTTCATACCTTGTATCTAAAGAAATACACTTAGAAAATCAGTAGCTACTGAGACATGTTTTATTGTGAGTCGATGGAACCTACGAAAATAGAACAAGTGCCAAAAAATGCCTTTTCGGAGCCCTCTGGATTGATTTGTGACAATGTTTTGTGCTATATTGTGCCACTAGTATAAAATGCACACAGTAGTCTGTATATGGCGCTCATCGGAAAGCAAATGCGTCGGTCGGCGACTTCAACCGGGACCACGTACTCGGCATACAAGGGCTGAGTTAAGTTATTTAGGCTTTAAAAGAGATATGCCGTCAACACTCGAGACCATCCTCATTGTTTTCCAGATTAGGAGGTTATTTCGTCTTTAACAGCGCCATCTTTCACAAGGTCTAACAAAACAACAGAGGAAATGTGCTGTGTTGTTCTGGATGCCGGCAGCGCGTACAGAAATGTGGTTGATCCAGTGTGGTAAGATACCGATATGACGTCCCATGAGTCTACAATAAGTATCCTTGGTTGTCAACCATAATATTCGTAATCCTCAATTCAGGTGTCGCGCATTGCAACCCTGTTGGGTTGGAATCGGCACGCAGTTAGATGATAACCTATTTGTTCTTACTCAGTGCATAGAAATATCTAAAATAGAAAACATGCCCTTGTACTTAGCTTTTCTAGACATAACTAGTGTGTATGACAACGTTAATGAATAAATTGTGTGGGATATATTTAAAGAAATGGGCAGAGGCGACAACTGTACGCAGCTTTTGAGGGAGATATAACGAGACAATACAGTTGGCATAGAATGGGAAGGAATGAGCAGCAAAGAGAACGTTAACATTAGCAAGGGGATGAGAGAGGGATGTCTTTTGTCCCCGCTGTTCTTCATGCTGTACATGGTGTGGATGGAAAAAAGGGCTAGAAGGTAAGAAGACGACAAATGAGGCTGAAAATGGCTGTATGGGATGGAGAAGTTTTGAGGTGAGGGAAAGTGAGAGCAAAATGAGGTTCGAGGAGAGGCTAAGGCAATATTAAAGAGAGCAGATGGGCGGAGAAGATGTTCCGGTATTTGTATAGGAAGATCGTTGACACAGAGTGCAGAAAAACAACTAGCAGGCTCACTAGCAAATATGCGTCTGGCAAAGTAAGCTATGTGGCAACAAAGAGCGTTAAGCGAAAGGTCAGAGGGGCGGAGAGGATTTAATGGACGGCAGCGATGGAAAAGAAAAACACCGTCTCTGAGCAGCTGCCTAAAGGGCAAAGGCGAAATAAGGAGGGAGGCATTTACGATAATTCAAGGCGAAGCGCTTTACTATATATATATATATATATATATATATATATATATATATATATATATATATATATATATATATATATATATATATATTTCCGCACTCGTGTGCGTTCGACGCCAAATAAGGACACGAAGGACATGAGCCGGTGTACCTTTTGGAAGAAGGTATGGCTCATGTGGTACTCGGTGTTTCCACTTCTATATCCGCGATAGTCCTCCGCCTGCTTGCAATAACCCATACGATTTTAGTGTGCACTGCAGCATGTACTACCACACAACCTTAGGCCATTGTTTCGAAGTTGCACGCGTATGTTAGTGTACCTAAGCGCGAGATCTATAGCTACTAACTCTCGTGAACTACGAGTAGGAAAGGTTTACCGTAGTATGGCGAATAAAACCATCGCTTTCGGTAAAAGTTTGTGGTTAACATTTTCATTACAATTACAGAAGAGTGGTTACACCATTCTGGTGCCCTAATTTGCGTACCGTATCGCGTTATGCTCGCGTTGTATTGTGCCATCACGGTCGCTCCGGAATAGTTAAAAATAACAAGAAAATGACAGCCTACAGCAGGCCTGGGGGACGTAGTTGCACTGCCGCTTCTGCAACATAAAAGTTCGCAGCTTCGTTGACGCAAACCCATCGGTGACTGCAAACTTCTGTGGCAGCACGTCCATAACGTCCGCCAAAAGAAAAGAGCACACTGTTCCGTCAATCAAAATCATTGTTGCGCACCAAGCGCAGCCTTCGGCAGCCTACCAAAGCATACTGAGGCCGGCGAATGGCAGTCAGAACTTCCTGGACAACGCTAACCTGACCCAGACTACCACAGCCTACACAACTAAGGGACGCACCGGAACCACAGCCACGGCCGCTCGATGAAAAACACACGTGCCACAGCGGACGTGTTGATTCCGGTAGGCTGCCCTGCAAGCGAGAGAGAGCTACGGCGTTCTGGCTGTCACTGCAACCTGACATGACATGCCGGCCTACATGCTAGGCAACTTTAACTGGCGTTTGGTATTATGCTTCCAACGCGCTGTCAAGTCAGCTGAAAGTGCCGAGAAAAACATTATACTGGATTTACGAGTGCAATGAAAGTTCGCAGCCGGTATTCATCAGAATCTAAAGAATAAAAAATAAATTACAAGGTTTCCATTTCATACAAAGAAACCTGCTTGCGTTGTTCGAATGCGAGCTCAAATAGTATGACATATGTTACATGTGTATGACCAATGTTGGAAATGGTTCTGTTGTTTGGGACCCAGCCAAGGTAACCTTAACGTCCGCTCTTTAGGGCAAATAGAAAACCGAGAAGCCAGGTTCGCCCTGAGACGGTACGGCAGTCGCGAGAGCTGCACTGCAATTGAAACTGAGATTGGATTCTGCCCCCCCCCCCCCCCCCCGCCCTCGTTATAAACTGGGAATAAAATTGTGCTGGGTTCATTCGATGCGCGTAAATATACGCAAGCCTAGCAACCTCCCAATACTCTTATACGTCAGTTACAGAGTGTAAGCTATAAAGCATGTCTACTTGACATACTGACCGCTAGTATAAGACGAAGACAGAGAAGGAAACGCAAGAACGAGAACATGGACGGCAAGTTTAGACCGCTTTAATCATTTCAACGCGTAGCAATATAGAGACAAACCTGGTATTCCCAGCACAGAACAACGAATCTACTCATCAGCCAAGTAAGGGAACCAGTTATGAAAAAAGGAAAAAAGAAAACGGAACCCTGGCTGAAACAGCCTAATGCATGCATGTAAAAATAATGTCTTGGCTTTTCTAATATGATATGCCTCCATCAGTTCTCGTGCAGACTGATCCTGGCTTCTTCTCGCTAGTATCTTAATTGCTGAGAAACGTGGTTCGTAGGCGCAGTATTTAGATTGCTCAGGCATGTGCGTCAATTCATCCACCCTTAGCTTTTGTTCATATCGTCTCGCCCGATGGTTCTGGCACCGCTGCGGCGGCCCTATTTAAGACTTACCCAACATCAGAAGGATTTCTGCGCAGCTTTTGAGGGGAACTTCTGCGCAGCTTTTGGCTCAGAGGGATTTCTGCGCAGCATTCAGAGTGAACTTGTGCGCAGCTTTTGGCATCCAGCTTGGCATGCTTCTTGCCACAGTCTTGCCTCATTTTAGGTTCTCTGGTGGTGTCAGGGCAGACCGGCACCAGCTTAAAAGGCGCTGCCTGCAACTGTCCATGCCTGCCGTGCCTGCCTGCAATTATCCTTGGGTTGTGAGTAACCTTGTGAACATAGCTACTATTTATGCAGCATGCAAATGCCATTATTATGCGAACGTTTCGCGGGATCATTTATTCTGTGAAGAACACCATTCCAGCATCCATAAAGAGGTGACGCGACCAGGACACGGACGGGCCAAAAATACAATATACACTTTCTCTCAACTGCCACATTTACTACACCAGCACCTATGCTCATCTGCTCACATAACTCCCATTTAAAACAGAAAAAAAAAAGAACACAGAGCTCCTGTAAGATACGCCACGCTCACCTTAAAATTCGTGAATTGAAAAAGAGCAGTTACACATTCTCTAATGTTACGAGTACAGCAGCCTATTTACGATCCCGCGAAAAGTTTCAAATCCGCACGACAGTGTTTGAAGGAGCAAAGTCAATGGTCCCTGTAGCAAATATACACTTTCGCTGAAAATACGTGGCTCATGGGGCCGGATACAACTTGCGCACTTTGGTCAAGCGAACGCGGCTCGCGCTTGAACCGGAACAGGAACTGTGAATACACGGGCTCACTTCCGCTTCACTAACGCGAAGCAAGCTACACTTATAGCCGGAAGTGCCGCGGTAGAGGTCGCGACGCCCTCGCTTAGCGAAAGGTCTGGCAAAGAAATAAAGTATTCACCTATGATATCAGCTTTCATTCGGGTCACATATAGTGAGCCTATGGCAGCGGTTGTGCCATTATTGTTATGAACGAATGGAAGCATTTTTTCCCCTTGGCGAGTTACCCTTCGATTTCTAGCGAACACAAGTAAAGATGGCAAGAGCAGAGTGATGTCGCCCATTGGCCTTTTGTTCATGCCGAAGACATACGCAGATGACTAATTTGTGTTTTGCTTCTAAGGTATGATGCAAAAATGATCATCGCACGGAGCTGCGAAGCGCACTTCTCCGTTCACTATGTGCTCTTGCACTCTGTCTACAAAAGGTAAGACATAAAAAGGAAGAGGAAAGGCACAGAGATTAACCAGATTCTAGTATTCCAGTTATCAAACTTGCAATGGGGTGGAGAAATAGAGGTTGGAAATAGAGCAGAGAGATACCAGCTAAAATAGGAGGAGACAAAAGCGTTATGAAGGCAAAGTTTTTGCTTAACGGTGGGAGTGAAAACAGCGGTCATGCGTTCGTTATAAGAATAATTTGTTATTTGTTATCAGCAAGCCAGGTAGAGCTTTGTGGAGAACATTTTGCTTGAGAGCGAAACGTTTTTAGATATCTACAGATTACTATTTGGTCTTTATAGACACGTGACAATTCAATCGTAAAATAACTGCTGTTATAAAGACCCTCAAAAAAACAAGGTCAGAGACTGTCCTTCACTATAATGAAACCGCCACAGACAATACTATACCGTGCCATGATCACTAATTCAGGAAGCAAGTTGGAATGCCAGATACCTTCTAATTCCTTGGTAAAAAAAAATCACCCACGTCTACAATGCCGCCTAATGAGAATTCTGAGCGCACCTACTTAGGTGTTTTAATTTTGCGATAAGTTGAGGCACGACTGCCTCGCTAACCGGGATACCGTAGAAGGCAGCGCGTGGGCGCGTTCCATACCAGCTGTCGCAAACAGACCTCCGTTCATTTGTTTTTTAATTTCGAGAGTTTGCCCAACGGCATACATAGTTAAATATACAGGTAGAGGCCGGCTTCCGCTATATACATCAACAATGCTCTATGGTGGGGCCCATAGAGCCACAAATCATGCAGCGTTTTATTTGCATATATGGTATCGGTGGAAGCCTTTACCGCATACCATAGTAATGACGTCATCGGCGACCGCACGACGGCGCGCAATACTGTGGCGCCGCGGGTGCCCGCCGCGGAACCTGTTGTCTCCCAACTGTGGTTCCGTCCTCCTCGCGCTCTTTTCGCTATCACCGTCTTTCATCCTCCGCTGCGGTCCGCGTTGGCTCTCTTTCATTTTTCGCTCTGCCGGTTACGACGACGCCGACGCCATTCAACGCAAAAACGGGCGCGTGAGAGCTGCGCTATATAACTCGTTTATTATGGGCGAACTTGTGCCCGCTAAACTAGATGCACCATCTAAGAGTCGGCTGGAGCGCTCCAAGAGTCATAGCGTCATTTCGACCAACGCACGTCTTCTTCTCCCAAGATCGCAGGTCAACCCACCCTCTCGCGACCGTGCGCGAGAGGCATGCATTGTGCTGTCACAAGAAGCGCGAGCAGGCACGAGGCATTGAAGACGCTAACACAGCGGCTCGCTGCGCTCTGCTCAACGGAGGAACGGGCGCCTAAGAGCTGCGCTCTAAATGGAAACTCACTGTGAATAAAAATGAAGTTGAGCAACTGAGAGAAATGCGCAAACAGCTCCTTCGAACCCTTAGAAAGTTATGTCTACGTCCATATTTCACTTCAGAAACGCTCTTTCCTCCTCAGCTTTGCCAATTGATATATTGTTCGTAAGTTTACAATGTTAACCGCACTGCATATGCAGAATGAGAATTGATGAAGTATTTGATCTATGGCTACGAAGGCGACGAAATTGATAACATCGCAAGTTTTACGTTTGCACGAAAAATAGCTTTCCTTTATGATGTATATTTAATCGCAATTCTTGCTCTTGTGAGTGGAGGTTAAAGTTGAATAGTGCCGTGTCATAGTGCATATGCTGTGTGCGAGTCTTCTGAAATAGCCTAAAAAGAAGAGTGAATACCATTTGCCAAAACTAAAATATTCGAAAGAGAATCGTTCCTTCGATGTCAGTATCAGTGATCCCACGACAGGGGGTGTCGCAACCATTCCTGCTCCTTCAGACTGTTCTCTTTGGTCCTAAAAGCCGTCAGTGTGGGAAATCCTACTTCATCACATGCGATCATTGAAAATGTATCATAATGTACTTATATACAAATGACAACGAAGGCCAGCACGCCAGAGACGTTAATGCCTGTTATTCCAACTCAAATGCTGCAATAATGGCGTTTTCTTTCATATCGACAGGACTAAAAATGATGCCCGTTCAATTTATAGCAATGAAGGACTAAAGAGCTTGAAAAAAAACCATAAGCCTACAAAACTTCGATTAACTTCGAAATAACTTTTATGCTGACAGAATTCACGTATTCACGGATGGCTCTACCACCCAAGCCAGCTCCACCGGTGCCACCATCATCCCATCACGACACATCAACCTCACTTACAAACTTTGTCACGTGAGCACATCGACTGGTTCGGAGCTTGTTGCCCTGCGAGGTGCCGTCGATTATATCAAGCAACAACCGGCTGAGCGATGGGCAGTATTCTGCGACTCAAAGGCGGCTCTACAATGTCTTTTGTCGGCACTTCGTCGCGGATCGTACGAACAACTTGTGTGGGAGATACGAGAAATGCTGCACTATGCAATTGAAAGAGGACACACCGTTGTGTTTCAGTGGATACCAAGTCATTGGGGTATCTCCGACAACGACCCCGCCGATGAAGCTACCAGAAAAGCACACGTAGAGGCGAACCTTGTTTCTATACCGTTATCTAGGATTGATGCGGCTCGATACCTGAAGTATGCTGGCGCAGAACATGACACTGCAAAAGTGGCAAACATCACAGTTCACACACCATCGACTGTATTCTCTCGACCCATCTCTACGTCTGCGGCTACTACCTGGTCTTTCCCGGGAGGAAGATACAGTGTTGTGCCGTCTGCGTCTGGGTGTAGCATTCACCAACGCCTACTCATTTACGATAGAGATGGCCGACAACGCCGAGTGCAACGACTGTGCCGTTGATGAAACTATTGAGCACCTTTTGTGTTACTGTCCGACATACGCAAACGAGAGGCTTCACCTCAGCACTGCACTAAATCAAATGGACGGAAGCGCTTTCACTGTCACGAAACTATTGGGAAAGCGCTGTTGCGTTTTCTCAAGGATAGCGGATTGATTCGCCGTTTGTGATGTCAAACGCGGAACTCTTACGTCGGCTGAAAGAGTGACTGTTCTCTCCTCCTCTCTAACTTTCCTTCCCCCTCCCCCCTTCGCCAGTGCAGGGTAGCCTACCGGGCTCAGCCCTGGTTAACCTCCCCGCCTTTCTTTTATTCTTATTCTCTCTCTCTCTCTCTCGAAATAACTTTGCTCTGTTGACCTCCCTGCTCCCTAGAGGCGAGAGAAAAAGCGAGCTTGGTTTGAGTGTCACGTCTCAAGATACTTGATCTTAGGAGAGAGGGAAGCTCTGCAAAAAACACCACATTCGTTCGGTCACGGCTGCACAACATTTCGCTAATGCATGGCCCAATAGCACTTGTCCAGCGACCAGAGATTCTCTTCAGCTCTGTGAGGTGCACTGGTACTGTTCTATCATGACCCAGATAGAAAGAAATGACATTCTGTTCTTAAAAATAAACATAACGTGAACCGTTGGCGGCGTAAAACACTATAAAACGGAAAGGACATCGGGGCTCATGAACTATTTTGAAAGCGCACTAGGGCCACCGAAGATGTCCACCAAGTTACCAGCGTAATATTATATCATTTGTGCCAACGTCACTGATGAAATTGAACACTCTCTCACATTTCATTTCGGTTAAAGAATTTCCGAAAGTATACGGCGCCCAAGAACTAGTATCTCTGCTTAGTGTGTCCTCCTAAGGTTTGCAGCTTTGATAAATAGCTAGCATTTGTGTATGGTGAGTTACAAGCCAGGGACGTCTTTCACTATTTATTGTAGAAAGCAGGGCCAAATAGAAGATCTTGCCTCACTGCCAGGTTTTAATGAAGCTAATTACAAAAAAACAAATCGGGAACCCTTGCCCTATAGGGAAAATGGGGGCAAGCGAAGCTTAGTGTGTGGGTGCCTGACGTAATGCACAATAAGTAATAATTATTTAGGTAATTAATAATTAATTATATTCAATCGTGAAACGCTCACTCTTAACTTGCTCCTTCGTCCATGCCGCTAATGGCACCGTCATCCACGTGCTCAGCCGCGCAGCACTTCAGTTAACAACTACGAGACATCAATTTCAGGAAACAACGACGGTCATGCGTTCATATCGAGGCAACCACGAAATGTGACAATATTTACGGTGAGCAGCTTGAGCAACATCTCATCCTTAGGGTCTCGAAAATTATTTGCGGTAGAGAATTTCCTTACTCCCTCTTCGAATTTCAATAGTGAGTAAATAACGAAACACCGAAAAGATCCCGAAGTGATGGAAGGTTTACGCCAATGACGACATGCCCGTAGATCTATGAGAGGTGCGAACGCTTAGTTTCAGCGCGGGGTTCTGTTTCTGCAGTTTTGGACATCCGCGTCGTGTCTGCGATTGTCTGTGGTTTAACGCGAACCTCTTTGCGCTGAGAATCAACGCTAGAGACAACCTAGCATCACCTAGCTAAAGCCTAACAAGGACCTAGAAGCAACCTACAAACAACCTGCAGCATCCTATCAACTTAGAAGCAACCAGATTAGTTTTCAGAATCGTCCAGTTTCGCTGTTTCAAGTCTTGCACGGCTTAGTGCAAGCTTCTCGAATTTTTTCGAGTATCTTCTACTGTACTGTAATCTGGATTAGGTATTTTTTTATATCTAATTCAGATTCAGACACGTTACTGAGTATCGTGGCAGAACAGCGCAAAAAATGGGACGATGAGCACACGATGGGACAATGAAGCTGCTTTTCCTTGCACCATGTAAAGCATTATCGAAATTGATAGCTATCCCGGCCGGCCAAGTCCCTCGATAGCGTTTGTACTATTTTTCGCCTTTTCGCTTGTGATTGTTCGTCTGCCCATGTATTCTCTGCCTTTCCAATATAGAAACCAGTTCATAGTAACAATATCTGGGGTTTAACATCCCAAAACCACGATATGAATATGAGGGACGCCGTAGTGGAGGGCTTCGGAAATTTCGACTATACTCGCGGACAACTTTTCTTGGCAATGAAGGGAAGGTAACGGGGGCGGAGCTAATGCACATGTACTGCTCCGCGAAGTAGTCCGGTTCGGCGCGCGTTTAGAAATTAGGTTTGGTTTGTGAACCTTCCGTACCTCCTGTGACGGCCATTTCATTATTCGAGCGGCCGTCACAGGCTTACACAGCCAATTGTTAGTGAAATTCGTCACAAGCTCCCTCGGCGAGTCGTTGGAAAAGCTGTAGGGTGATGAGCACTCACCTGAAGACGAAGGCGCCATTTTGACTGTGAGGTGCACGTACAAGGTGCGACGTTTTCACAGGTGCAAAAACGCGCAATGACGCTGCATAAATCAAAACAAATATAAATATCTCCTTGGTGCGCGCTGACCCTCTTTTCAAACAGCGCCCCGTAGAAAATAAAGCAATGTTGGCGTTTTTATTCTCACGCAGAAAACACGGACGCAATTGTGGGACTATAATCTTCGGCGGTAGCACACGCGTAGTTCGGCTCTCTAGCCTTCCCTTCATTGCCAAGAAAAGTTGTCCGCGAGTACACCTGGGGCTTTTTAACGTGCACCTCAATCTAAGTACACGGGCCTCAAACATTCTCGCCTACATTAGAAACCAGTTCATAGTCGTCGCTGTGTTCTGTGTGCTCATCTTCCAGTTTTTTCAGCTGTTCTGCCACATTTTGCATGAACCAATTAGCCTGCCTAAGGACCCCTGTGCGTTACTGATGATTGGTAAAAATCTGTACTTAAGTACATTTTTTTGTAACGTGTCCTGCATGCAGCATCCAGGTATATTGTACACGTGTGCTTTCTTCTAAGCAGCATCCACACGTATACTGAGGTTTCCTTAAGAAACCTTCGAGAAAACGTTGTCAATTTCTGACGTTCCAAGTTGACAAGCACGCAAGTGAAAAAAAAAAAGCATTTCTTTTTCCATGACCCATGCTGCAGTAAAAAGGAAACACGCTGAGTGCCTGAATGCACGTCATCAACACGTTATCACTGAATGAATGGTAGCGAGTGTTAAAACTGCCCAATTACACTGCCTGTATTTTCTATGCAACTTTATTGTGACACGTGTCACGCCCTTTCGCGCAGTACTCGCGGGGTGGCGACGTTTTCTTCTCGAAGAACAAACAAACGAGCACTTCGTAGAAAGAAAGCGCAATTAGGGCGCCAAGACAGGTATCACCGCCGTCCTGTGAGAAGTGCAACCCTAAACGCGGTACGACAGCTCCCGTCGACGGGAGGCGCAGGCGCATCACTTGCCCGTAGCTGTGCGCTGTCCTCTCTCACAGCCACTGCACACAGAAGAATGGCAGAAGCCTCGCCAATGACTGCAGACGCAATCTCGGACATGTTGTTTACTTGTTCCTACATATTTGCTGCGCCTTCCGTCCGCTCTCCAGTGAAGCGTGAACTGAGCCGCTTGCTCCCATTACAGGGCGAGAAAAATCTCGCGTCGCATTCTTTTGTGTTCTCTGTATTTAGTTTCCTTCTCAAGAGAGCCGTGAAGGGAAGACGAGGAGGTCGTTAACCTCTGGATGCACTCTCTCGAAACCAGCGCTTTTAGGCTTGTCATTCCAGTTGAAGAGTGGCCGTCGCCGCGTCGTCGCCATTAGGCCTAGCGTAACGGGTACTGCGCAATCTGCAACCCTTGCTCTCTCGTTTCACCGCGCCCTCTGGCTTTGAGTCTCACTTGGCGAAAGCTGCGTTGCGCTCGTTTAGAGTTTGCTCATGATTTAAACTCGGCGCAACGGAACAAGGCAGTTTGCTGCCTTGTTCGCCTCTAGTTTACTTGTGACATATGCGTCCGTCAAATTTGGAAACAGATATAAAATATATTACCACTGATGACTTACATAGCACCATTTTAATAGCAAACAAAATTTCATAAAGCCAATACTGTCATCTTGACTTTTTTCCCTACTTGACTACAGAGTGGTATCGTTGCCGACGTCGCCATTACTTCTTATACCAAGATAAGATAGTCAGCGTGCTGAAGTACTTTGGATAACTCCGCTTTTCTCGAACAGCCAAAAAGGTGAACTGCACTCAACTTTTTGTACGGGCATGCAGCATGCGTTATAGGAAATAATAATGTATTTGACAAAGAGTATTATAGTAAACGTAATGTTTCAGCTATAGCAGAACGCACCAGCTCAGTAAAAGCCGTGGTGTAGTTTGCTTTAAATCAAGCGCGACGGTGGAAATAGCTTTTCGAATGTCTCAAGGCGACGCAAAAAGCTCTTCAAACTAGCGGAGTATGAAAGTACGCAATCAACGCCTGAAACAACCACAGCCGTGATGCCGCCGCTGCTTTCGCGCTATTGAGGTATAAAGGACGCGGGTTCAAATGTTTGCCACATCGAGCGGATTCTGATAGCGCGGAATTAAAAAAAAATCTTCGGAAGAAAGGCCCGCATTCGAGCATTGTGGCGTTTATGCATATTCCGGTGTTTCCTAATGCAGCGTCCTTTATCATCCAAATTGTGACTTTAGGTGCGTAAAACTCCAGAATATTTATGCCCACATATGCTTCTTTGATTTACAGACTACCATGCTACTATATAATACAAAATAGGTGCTTTCCTGATCGCCATAAATCACAGTTCAAAACTGAACATCGAAAGCTAGGAACTAGAGGCAAAGGCAGAATCGTCGTCCTTCGTTTGATTTACCAGTTTTCAGTACCATCTACTCCGTCCCAGAAGAAAACAAACCTAAACGATGCATAAGCGACGTGTGAAAAAAAAAAAGCAATCAGAAATGAGTAAACCGCGCCAACGAGCTCACTACCACTTCTATAGCGCATTATTAAGGCGAATGCATTAGATGTCTCATCAAACGCGAAAATTGAGCGCCGCCTCGCGTCCTACGTCGGCGGCGTCAACGCAAGTGATGCAAAAGATCATGACGTCACCACATGACGTCATCGTGACCTCACAGATCGCCGAAAATTGTGGCGTCATCGTGACTATACAAAACGTGACGTCGCATGATAAAGTAATCACGTGACAACATTACGTGGTCGCAGATGAGCCAATCCCGGAGGCAGTGCAAAACAAGGTGAAGTGCAGAAACCATACAATGCCTCCAATGCTGTGAGCATCGCAAATCCACGATAGTTGCAGAGGGCTTTCGGAGGAATCCGCGGCAGGTTCAATGCCATGACTTCGAAGAAAATGAAGAAGATGGCTTTCGCCATCGAGTCGACTGTGGCGGTTGCATAAGGGACTGTGGGAGTATTGCCTTATAGAAAGGCTAGGTACTCAGCAGTCTAACATTGGGTCGTTAGTTTAGCTTGGAAAGAAGAGAAACAGGGCATAGCAAGCGTAGTTTCCATTTTTTAAGCGTTAGGATACCAGAGAGGACCCTTGGTGCACCAGAAGATAAAGAAATATCCTACATGATTTCTTGAAGGACGAAATGAACTACAGTAAAAAAGATGTTATTTTTAGAGAAACGAGCAGTACTCGATTCATCTATCTATACGCTTTGTTCAACCTGTTCTTTTCGTTTATACATGAGTCCTCTTTTTTGCTCAGTAGATGTACTACTCATCGGCAGATACTGCCAGCTTAATATTTTGTGTCTCGGTTCGATAAAACAACCTGCTGCCAGCCTATGATTGTCTCATGCGTGAAAATTAAGCTTTCGACTCTATGGTAGCCAAATACTTTGGCATATATAGTTGACACATTGGGCTACTGGGTATGTTCTACTGAGCATTTACGCGACCAGATTACTTCGACACTGGCTATGTGCAACTATGCGTCACTGGCTGCCTCTGTGCCTACTGCTCATCACATGAACTAGGAACGCTGCTCCCCGCTTCCTCTTACTCTCTGCTTCTTCCCACCTTTTAGTGGGCCATTCCTTTGGCCACACGCGTTGTGCTATGCTCCAATCGGGAGTGGCAGAAATGCCATCTTTCTTTTCTTTTCCCCAACTCAGAAAATTATTGCCCCAATGGTTTTTCTAAATGTGCATGAGTTTATCAGTTTACAATCTATGTTATGCAAGTGAAATGTGTGTAAATATATGAACATTTCTCCACAACAAAATGCCGGCATTTGGTATCTCGCTCGCATTATTATTATCTTGCCTACAAATAACCGTGAAAAACAGCGTTCGAAGCTCTTTTTTTCATGCTTGTTCACTTCGCGCTTTGAAACAACTGCTATCGATAGGAAATCGGTATAAACTGCCAGGTCAATAACTGCCAGTAAGCACTATTATGTAGCTATATGAACGTGATGTAAAATCAATACCCAATTACTGACCCCATCCGAATAAAGGGAGCCAAAGTGATTCTCAGGAACGACTATATATAGCCGTCATTCGGAGAAGAATGATTCAGGATATATCGAGCATGGTATACGGCAATCACGAACAATACGACACGCATCTCTGGGACTGTCGTCCACAATGTACGGCCAGGACGCCCTTGTTGACGAAACAACGCGGTCGAGAAATCTCGTGTAAGGCGGCGCAGAGACGAATGCTTCAATGCTTGTCTATACATACGCGGCAATGAAGCGGTTCCTCGTCACTTCCACAATGACTCATTCATGATACGATCGCTCTTCGTTGAAATTGCTCTGCATGCTCTATAGACATGCGCCGCCACTTTCTGTGTGTACTTCTGTCTTCTCACAGTGATTCCCATTTGATTCATTCTGCCATCCTCCGCGAGCAGCTGGGCATCGCGTGTGTGAAAACCGGAAGTAATGTACGAAGAATGCAATCACGACAAAGCGAACAGCGATGTATTTATGAGAGAAGCACCACCGGCAGGCTACAAGAGCCCCTCCCAGGGGACACCTATATTGCGAGGATGCGTCGATGTATACCATCTCTTTCGACCAGCTGTCGACCGTTTTTTCTCATTTGGCGAGGTAGCGAGTGGTCTTTCAGGAGAACTTTATTAGGCCACAGTTGAGCAACGACGCGCAGCGCCAGCAGCACAGCTGCACTAAAACGGCTTTCCTTACCTCATATCTTTACTTTCTTTCTTTCCTATTTCTCTCCTCCTATCTCCATTTTCTATACGCCCTTCTTTTCTCCTGAAAGAGGTAGGCAGGTGTCATGCCCTTATAGGTAGTGGTTGTCAGCCTGCTCTCTCCCTATTTCCTCTGCGTCCTCGTGTATTTGTGTATGCATATTGTCACGTGGTCGTGACGTCGACGAAGACAGCAGTCGGCACGTCCGAGATGAAACTGTCTATTTGGCCGAAATTGTGGCCTGGAAACTGAAAGTCAAACTACAGCAATACACTGATAGCGGCGAACAGAGCGTCGACCGTCGATCAACTGCTCATGACTGGGATGCGCCGTCTTTTATACATCACGCGTCGAACTTTCCATTCTTATGACTGGTTGTCGCGCAAGCACTGGAATAATCTAGACTATTCGCGCCGTGCGTGCAATCTTAACAAAACGATCTACTACACTCGCTAAGCTTCTCGAACACTTCGGCGCAGTCAGTGTCGAGCGTTGATAACCGCCCTTGCTGGTGAAACCCGGATACATCAAAATAAAAGAAGTGGGCGTTGCAATATAAGAAAATAATGATAATATTTGCATCTTTTCGCCTTTGTAGATCACTGCTAGTTTATCATGCTGCTCTGTTGCCGTAGTATTCTTTTTTAACGCCTACTGTTCATTTCGTTTTAGTCGAGCTGTTTCACATACTCTTGTTGCCACAATAACCAGCTGAGATCCACGAGGGGGATCGGCGAAACTGTAGTTAACAAGAATTTGCGCAACCCAACCAAGTGGTTAAAGCAAGGAAAGCTAACAAACAGAAAAAGATACAACGTGATGCATGTAAACCGTAGGGAACTTTGATATGGGCATCAAAGAAATGGCTAAAAATTTACAAAAACAGATTTCTACGGACGGTAACGCTAAAAGTGCAATCGTCTATACGCTTCAATGAGCTCATGTAGAGCATTTAAAATAGCACGGCGACTTGCATCTAATTTGCGGCCTCCAAAAAAACAAGATGTCTTATATTTGGTAATGTTATGGCTCGACTGCCACTCGGCGTTATGAGAAACCATCTGCCGCTGCAGGAAAAGCATCGGCAAGACAGCAGACAGTGATCTATTGTTGCAGGCTTCTTAGAAAAAGTACAGAACTCGCCTAATGAGAAACGGGATTTGTGAAGATAAAATTTTAACACGAAAGTGTTTTATGGCGATGTCCACCAAGACTTCAGTGACGTATTTCCGTCACAGGAAATGACGTCAATAAGTTTACACAATCAGATGTCAGAAAAAAGTTCCGTCAACGGGCATCGAACCCACGACCGCTCGGTCCGCAACCACAGATGCCGGGCACGCTATCCACTGCGCCATGGCCATAGACTCTATAAGCTTTACAAACGCGCCTTTATATCTACCACTCTCCCGGTCGGCGGGGTGGTGTTGCCCTCTGGGAGCGGTAAAGTAATTCGTCATTACTGTGGCCTCCGCGATTAGCACCTGCAACGCGGTACACGTCCGTCCCATTCGGCGCCTTTTCAATAGAAGTTCAATTTTGTCAATGCCTTAAACACCGCGAGGTGGTGATCTTAGACCAAGCGTCGTAAAGGCGTCGGCCTCGCTCATAGCATCACGCTAATCCAAACCAAATATAGCTCTGCGACGCGCGCCTACCTCACCTGGCTGTAACATCGCGTTCACCGCTTACGCGCTCGCCCCGAGAAAAATCGCAGCTGGGCTACCGGGGCAGCAGGACGCGCTTTGCGTTTCCCTCTAGTCCGGCCGTGGTGTTCAATCACATTTTAACATGCCACGGGATGGCGATCAAGTTCAGCGTCCAATATGCGACGCTCTTCTGGCTATCACACCTCGTTCTCTGATTACGCTTTCACCGTTAACTACTACAGCTACCACAAGGGTTTGCTTAATCATTTAACATGGACGTTAGTCGTCGGGATGGAGATGTACCACCAATCATCAAAGTGGGTGCATCCACGTTAAACGGTGCTAATATTAATAATTATATCTGGGGTTTAACGTCCCAAATCCGCGATGTGATTATGAGGGACGCCGTAGTGGAGTGCTCCGGAAATTTCGACCACCTGGGGTTCTTTAACGTGCACATAAAGCTAAGTACACGGTAAACGGTGTTATAGCTGCCAGACATCAATATACATTGTGCAAACTCTCTTATATCAATTCAGTTACTTCTGTAAACATTCGGGTACTTCTGTAAGGGCACGCTTTACTTTCGTGTTATTCCGATTCCTATGAAGGAGGGATCAACCATCTTTTTACGTTGAACTCCACAGCAGCAACTTCCAAGAGTCATGTCCCGTAGTCGTGAAATGCTTTTGCTTGTTTTCCATGGCAATTGAAGGTGAAGGCAGCCTTCAGAGTGAATGAGAGATGTTTCTGTCCACTTCCCAAATAGAATGCGTTTAAATCTCATTCGTCATAAAAGTGCATTTAACAACGGATTGAATGCGATCGAATGAATGAATTCATTCAGAAAGTTTCCAGTATTGATGTTGACTTTCCGGACATTCTGCATTTAAGCCACGCTTACCTACCATTATATTTAACCATATTAGAGTTTTCAAATTTATTATATTACTGTCAGCATTGAACCTTGACCATCAGCATTTAAAAAGTGTAGCGCATAGACCCCGATAATAGATTGCCAGATAGAGGGAAGACACGGTGCTTTAATTCTGTCACCCGTATTACTTACCAGGGCAGCCACTGCCATGACTGCACTCCGCGTGGAAGGACGTTTGCTCCCCGGTGTGCGCCTCTCAGTCTACTTTGGCATCACCAGCGTGTAGCGGAACATCAAACATGGTATCTCTCTTTCAACTCCGTGCTTCTCAGTCATGCACTAGCGCCCCCTTGTTCACCTCAACATACGGCGACAACACACGACAGTTTTACCAAACAGCTAGACCATAAGTAGCAAGCCGCTGTGAAAAAAATGAATCGTATCCATGTGACGCGCTACGTAATATAGGTCTGCGTAGAAACACAGTGGGCGCAGTAGGACAAAGGAATCTAGCCGCATTAACGATTCATGTTTCCATTACTGAATTCGAGAGAAACCGGCCCAGAGACGCCGGGAAGTGAGCAGCACCGAGGAAATTTCATCTCCATAAAGAGGAAGGAGTGGAGGAAAATTCGACGGAGATTGAATATTTTAGTGCTGTCCCAGCTGCCGAGAAGGCTTCCTCAAAGTAAGTGCGAGTTCTCTGTATACACGAACACAAGGCACGCCGAGATTTGATAGTTGGTGAGTACAGTGCTTACAACTTGATGAAAGAAAGTAGAAGCTCCAGGCATAGCACTTGCACCAGACAAGGAGGAGTAGCTGGTGTAGACAACACTGTCTTGGTAAGCATATTCAGCGTATAACAAAGTAATTAAACAAGGAATAAGCTACCGCCGATATATGATAATACGAAATATATAAAAGATTATCTCACAACAAACAATAATGTCACGTTCTAGAAAGAGTTAGCTCAGTGGTTTTATGTAGGAATTTTTTAGGTTCAATGGTCATAAATACATCTGCAGAAGTCGTTCGTGTGCATCCACGATTGATAGCATTGGGCACAAATATACCTAGAAACCTCGCTAAAAAGAACTCTTCTGCAGATCTCGCAATTCATTTGCGGAGCGTTCACAGCAATTTTAAGTCGTAAATGTCTTGCCAGGAGTTATTTCTGTGGTTTCTTAACAATCATTACGGCCCAGCGTAGTCTTCTATCACATCTCTTGACATCTGCGACAGGAATGAAACTTCAATATTGGTGGTTACGTAACAATGAATTATCACACTGAACTAAATACATTTCTCATTCATTGGTATCCCTTATTTGCAGGTAAATAAAGTCTGCTGAATTCGTGCGGCCGGACACTGCGGGTTATCAAACAAAATGGCAGACATATACAGTTAAGGTATTGAGCATGAAGTTTTTTAACTAAGTATATTTATTATCCATTTGGTTAAACACTGCAAAAAACGTCATTTTTAACGTTAGACAACGCTCGCAACACCAGCAATAAAACCGGTGGGCGGGCAAATGGATTTCTTTTAAAAGCAACGTTAAAGAAGGTAAACTGATTCAGTATTCCCGGATGTACTCTTTCAACAGAAGCATTGAAAAAAATTCACCGGCGATTACGATCCTGCCTAATGCGAATTCTGATCGCAGCTTCGTATTGGGGCAAGACCAACTGTGTTTGAAGTTTCGGCTTTCCGCAAAGTATTGACCATGCAATAAATCAAAACTTTTGTGAAGAAGGACAGCACCCACTACGCCATTATTAATCTCTCTGCGGGTAAGCGAGGTACCCGCTGCACATCTGTAAGGTATTATGCACAGTTTGTTGATGCTGCATGCGGCTGATGACGATGAAGAATTATGGCTGAGAACTTTGCAGTAGGTGGGAGGATTACGGAGAACTTTGCAGTAGGTGGGAGGATTAAACCGCACACTCGTTGCGCAACTCGCATTCTTTGATGACTGGTTGTTATTTTACTATTCTGTCATGCTGTATTACGTAGGTTGATGCCAATCCTTGCCCGACATGACGCCTGTATAGGATCTTTTTGCAAATCAATTTCAAGCACCAGCGTGGATCTGTGGCACAAACTCGGCTGCCACACAGAGGGCCCGGATTAAAATCCCATTCGATCTCGGTACTTTTTTCATTATATTTTTTCGTGTATACCGGTTACGCCACCGACGGCGACGCCGCTCAACGCAGGAACGGGCGCGTAAGAGCTGCGCTCTGGAAAAAATGGTGTGCGCCCTGCGACTTAACAACCGCTGACGTCCGCCTGCACTAGTTCCATTGGCCCTTGGCTGATCTGACACTTGCTTCGAACCGCGACGGCATACTGATCTCCTATAAACCCTAAAAGAGTAAGCGCTAAACAACTACGAGCACAAAAAAAAAGAATCAGACAATGGACTGGCGCTCTTTCGTACTTCTTGTTTTTTAGCGCTCACTCTTTCAGTGTTCATCGATAGCCAACTATCCCAACAATATGTTCTGCTGAAATGCTCTCTCATAGAGTACAAATGGTGCGCAACAGCGTGCACCTTTTGTTCTAATTTTTTTCGCTAGTTTCCCACTTGCATGCGGCTTTGGGCGAAGCTCTCTTTGGGGATTATAGGACTGTCTGCCTACACTTATAAAAAGCATAAAAAAAGGTAATCTCGAAATTTCCACAAAGCATATTGTCTTCTTTTATTGACCACATTACAAATTTGTTATGTGCTTTTTATTCTCAGCCGTTAACATAAGGCACTCGTTGCGCACAGCCACGGCCTTCTAGACGCGATTGAGAGTAGCTGAGAGCAAAAAAAGAAAAACGCCGATTCTTCTGCGAGCTCGGTCAATCTTAAGAGGCCCCGAAACTCCGGGGTGACCTTAAGTCTAGCGTTGTACAAGTTTAGCCTCAAGGAAAAGATTTCGCGGTTACAGCTGCTCTTATAGATAACCAAATTTTAAAAACTCCACAGACCCCTAGTCATTTTTGACCACAAAATTTCACAGTTTCGATGCAAGGGCAAAGAAATGTTTATTATTATTATTATTATTATTATTATTATTATTATTATTATTATTATTATTATTATTATTATTATTATTATTATTATTATTATTATTATTATTATTATTCATACATAAAAAAGCACCGCAAATAATTGAAATCGATAGGGCCAAAGGGGTATGTTATCCGAAGTAAGGCGAGAAGCTCATTCTTTTCGCATGAGAGCTGGCGCAACTTAAAAAAGAAAAGCGACCACGCCCTGTAGGACGAAGAGCAACGGCATTCGCAGGAGCGGGGCGACGATCGTTAAAGCGCGCCACACGCTTCTCTACCACACGCGCGCACATCGCGCCATCTATGTGGCAACTAAGAAAGCATGCTGAAGTAGATGGTGTATATAAATAGCTCGCCGTTAGCAGGCTGTAAGACTGTGCTGTCGTGGCCTAACGCGTAACGCGGCGGGCTGCAAAGCGAGAGGTCGCCCGTTCGTTTCCGCGCGTCGGAAAGTATTTTTGAATTATTTTTCTTTGTGGCTTTTCGATATATATACATACTTATACATATACGGTGAATGACGGCGACGGGGACGGACATTTTCCAGCCGAGACTGTCCATATAAGTGCTATCGATATAAAATCGCTGGCATAAAGAAACGCGGCCGCTGCAGGGAGCGAAGCAGTTCTCGTGCTGTTTTTGGCTGCGACGCAAACTGGGGAAAGGAAGCAACACGCATGAACGTGAAGCCGCAGGATTCTTCCCTTTAAAGATATTGAGCGTGTGACCACGGGCGACCACGCTCGGGTGGTAAACTCCGCATTATGTGCCGGAGCCACATAGCCCCGTTCGGGCAACCTTCTATGCGCCTTTAGCGCAACGGAGACGGCCTGCTCGTTTCATCTCTCCCTAAAGGAGTACTGTCATGAATTTTAAAATTTTTCGGGTTGTTGCTCTAAATGAAAGCACGGGTGTCGAGAACCCTAAAAAGAGTGTCGTGGTGCCTGGGAATGCATTGCATATATTTTTAATACCGCTTCTTTCAACCAGCAGTTTTGGTATCGGTTTCGAGAGGGCGGCTTCATAGTGGCGTGTCAAGTCTGCCCGTGACGTCACGGGCAGACTGCAACCGACGAAATATGCACCTGCTGTCCTTTGCTGTCAGTCGAACGTGGTTCATGATGAGTGAACTGTCGAGGGCCTCCGACAGCGATTTCTGTGATTTAGGCTGCTTGCAGAACCCAGATTTCGCAAACCAAGTGAGCTGACTTGAAACGTCATACGGCTCTCCATGCGGTGAAGCTACCTTGCAGATGCTGGGAGATGAAAACTTTAAAATCAAACTTAAATATTTATACGTGTTTCCCGGATGCGGTGTGGGGAGAGCGTTGGCACTACATGCCAAGGACGCCGGAAACCAAAAACGTCCGTTTTTCTGCACTTCAAAATCGTGTCAGTACTCCTTTAAGCCGCGTTCGCCGACAGCGCTCGAGCGATTTCATTCGAACATTGTACATACGACGCGCGGGGCGATGTTATCGATTGGGACTGTATAAGGAACATGACGGTGATGCCGTCATCAGAAATGCACCTGGAGTGCGGCATAAATGGTATCGCAATGAAAAGTTCACAACAGTTTCGAAATTACTGATTAGCATGCATCCACGCGTATCGATCATATGCAGCAAAAAAAATGCTATTGACTTTTTCGACTTTTTTCCGGGAACGACGAGCTTCAGCAAAAAAAATAGTGATAGACTACGACGCTGCGGAACCCTCGGTGAATACACGAACGGTGGCTGTTACGAGACGCTGCATTCTACATCCAAAATAAAAAGAAAAGGAAATGAACGTAATCGCGATTGTTGCCCCGGCTTACTCCACGTTGGCGGTGACGCGAGGTGTGATGTCGACGGGACACATAAATCACTCGAAAAACTGGTTACGGGGAAGTAAGAATGAATTACATAGCTTGGCAAAAATAAGCTCAAAGGCTTCTTCAAAAGTATGCACTTCTTTGAAGTTGCATCGTTGCATTCCACGCTGAGCCAATTCCTCCTTGTTGCCTTCCCTGCTGTTTGTGTCTATACTCAAACGACAGGAAAGTCAACGACAGGGACACAAGAAAAGCAAGAAGCTGCAACCCGCTCATTGCCTGTGAAAGACAAGCCTCCCGCTATATGGCAAGCTTTTCTCAAGGAAAGCGAGCTTCGTGCAGTCAGGTTCAAAAAATAAGCAATCATTCAAGCGGCGCCACCAGGATTCAAAACTATACATGCGATTCGATTTCTCATGATTGGGAAGTTGTTGGCGCTGAAACGCGAATCAATCATTCAAGGTTCCTGCGTGAACCGGTGTGCAATGCGTGACACGGTGATGTATCGTTGCGCCCGACAGAAGGTTGCCGCGTTGTATTCCTTCGTACCTTCCGTCATTCTTTCGGCCCATTTGAATCCTTTTTAGTTTAATGGTATTTTTTTTTCGCGCTGCCGTCGTGCCTTTGTGAATGGGTTCCCGAAAACGTACGATCGACTCGCACTTCAACAGCACCATATATTCAAAAAAATGGTTGAAAGACAGAAATGAAGTTTCAAGGATGTCGTATTTTTGCTTGTCATCATTGATAGTAATCAGGCTACGTGCATAGACGTGGTCTTGCGTCATTTCTCAACTCTCAGATCCATGTTGCCTACGTAGATTTCAATGACGTTTCAGATACGCCCCGTGACGCCCATTTCTAACAGGTCTGTCGTGATACCGTAGCGTCATGTGACATTGTACGCCTTGTCCATGTGAAGGAACGCCACGAAACCGGTTCCTTTGTGAACGAAAGCATCAAAACGGCGTCTGGCTCTTCCAGAGGTCGATCCGAAGCAACAATAGGAATACCATCAAAACGAGAAAGACAATATCGGACTGGTAAATGCGTGCGTGCGGAGGCACCGACATCAACGATGGGTAGGTTATACGAAACACAGTGATTGCCAAGTTGTAAGGGCCAGGAGGAGGAGATTCTAGAATAAAGAAGGGAACAGCACGGAATACTAGCTGTCTCTTATCGAGGAGGACACCTCAACAGTCCTGTGCAGGGGAAAGGGGGAGGGTTTAAATAGTCAAAGAAAGAAAACATGCGAAGGGACTCAATGTCAGTGAAAGCGAGAAGCAAGACACGGGCGACAACTTTGACACAAAACGCAACCGTGCCAGGAATATCGTGGGAGAGAGAGAGAAGAGGTCACAGTTTCGCCGCGAGGGCGAAGGAATGAATGCGATAGCAACCAATTGGAATGTCACGCGAAGAACGGCAAGGAGCTCGAAACGTGCAGCGCGCTGCTCAGGCACAAAGGACGCACGAAAGAACACACACAGGACGAGCGCGAACTAACAGGCGTCACAGCTCGACACTTGACGCGCGTTGTTCAAACATAAAATGCTCGAAATGAACGCACAGGTATACACAGTACGAGTTCGAACTAACAACTGTCACATTTGTGACTTCTTTGTGTTTGAGCAGCGCGCTCCCTTCGCAAACGCGGTCGCTGTAGTGAGCGATGTAGCCTTCGTGCACTCTGTAATATCAACGCAAACTTTCCAGTGAAAGCACAAGACATACAAACCGGCCCCATCACGAGATAAGCGCGCGCTCACGGGCGACCACGCTCTGTAAGGGCAAAGTACAGGTACGAGGCGCGCGCGCATCGCAACTACGGTCAGAACGAGCAGAGCGAATACCTTTAAAGCGCGCCCTTCGCTCCATCTCGTTGGTAATGCAGAGAACACGCTGACATGCCTCAGAGCTCTGTGTACCGCCAGCGGTAAATGGTGTATACAGATTGGTCGTCGTTATAGGGCTGAATGTCGTACGCTCCGTGGCGGAGCCGTCTAACGCAGCGCGCTGCGGAGCGAGGGGCCGCGTTGCGGAAAGTATTTTTCTTAATCATTTCATATATATATATATATATATATATATATATATATATATATGTAGGGGACATCGCGGCAACGGCGATGCAGACGGCACAAACCAGCCGAGAGTGTCCATATAATTGCCATCGCAAGAAAATACCTTGAATTTCCCGTTGAAAGAGACTCCCCACCGCTCAGACTCGTGAGGTAGACGATAAAGCCTGTGCGTTGCTCCTCTGTTTTCGTGCTCCGACGAGGATGTGATGTATAGCGAACCTCCGTCTCCATCACGCCGGTAATTTCTCGCGTCAGGGAAAAGAAAGGAAGAAACACGAGGGCTCCGCTGCCACCGGAAGAGTGAGAAAGAGGGGATGGGCAGCTTCCGGCGTCTGAAACAGGAAGAGGGTTGTCAGCGGCTTTCCGGTCGCCGTTGCTGGTCAGATGTACGTAATGAGGGTAATCTGAACTGGAAATGAGGTTTTGATAGACGACTGAGTTTGCCCGTGACATACGGTATTTAATGAACCTGTATAGTTTTACATTCGTCTTTTGCTCTATCTACAAATATCTTTCCCAGCCGCCTATCTTTAGGTGTGCACAGGTTCCCTCTTGAAGTTCCGGTCTTATTACATGATCATGTTGGAATAGCTCTTGCATCCGGCAGGAAGTAATATCCGATGAAGATGAGCAAAAGCAGTGATGTTTTTTTTTTAATATTTCCCGTGTGAAAACATGGTAAGCACAGGGCGCCCTTGGAATACGCGTGATGTAAGTCATGCTCATCTCATAAAATTAGGCAAGCTGTATTTAGCTTAGCTCGAGAATGATCGCAAGGTTTTTTGTTGGGTTCCATACAGTGCCACTGTTGTCTCGTTCGATGTGCTATCGATAATCGTATACGGGCTATCAAATTCAATTTAACATTATAGAGCACCCACAGTATCACTTCATGGCAGCTTGACTATGTTACGCTTACAGAATATTTATTCACAGTGGTCTCTTTAAGTAGCATGCAAAAATTAATGTTGTAGACGGTCTATTGAAATACTTTTGCCGAAAGTCATTTCAATAAATATACATGCAACAAGAAAGAAAATGAAAGAAAGGCTTCAACATGTGTTTTTTTTAAGATACCACGTAGTTTCGCCGTGAGTATTGCAAGAACTAGATCGAATGTGTGCTTCGTGTATACGTATAGGGGGTGTTAAAATGAGAACTTTCGAACTCATATATATATATATATATATATATATATATATATATACTCGAACAACCAAGTGACAACAGTAGCCCACGCCATGCACTGGTGACGGCTTCTTCATTTACTCATTTTTATTTAAATGAAAGAAAGTAAGAAACTAAGTATTATACAGTTTAGACGATAACAACTTGGCCTACTCTGAGCATAGGGCCCTAGTATAGTGCGACGGCCATGTCCGCGCCAGGCCAATGTAGATCGGTAAGGGAACGCTGGACTGTGCATATCATTTTCAGGACAGGAGCCATGCAAGCTGTGGCAACAGCCTTTCCGCTGATAGTGATTTGTGCGGTAACTGATGACGAAGAACTTTCTGCGTATGCGCTTTTAACGTATTATCGTTAAAGAGCTGCTATCGCAGAAATTCCGGTGTCGGTGTCGACGTCGTTGATTTTGAGCAAAATATCAGAGTTGTCCGTGAGCGAGAAATCAAACGCAAATAACAAATAAAATAAATAATAAAAAACTTACGTTCCAGCGAGAATCGCACCCAGGCATTCTGCATGGCAAGCACGTGTTATATCACAGAGCCACGCCATTGCTTGAATCTGCTTCGGAAAAAAAGCACCATATGAATGCCATGTAGTGGGAGCAGTCTCCTTAACACATGTAATATTGTGTTGCCGAAGCGTACAGTCCCACCAGGCTTGAAAACATGTGAATTGCACAACGTGTGGGTTTTTAAAAGCCCACCCATTACAATGTACCGAGACATACTGAACCATTATGGTCAGCAGCAAAAGCGTCAACAAAGTAAGTAGCTGCATAGGTTCACGTGTTCCCTTACAAAGGCGTAGTGGGCCCTTCGGTGATTCGCAAAGGGAAGAATCATGGCGTAGTGGGCACTGCGTCATTGTACTCGTAGTAGGCGTTTTGGATCGTTTGAAACGGCCCAATGCTACGCGCAAGGACGTTCGTTTCGTTGCGGCACGGTTTAGGCACGCACCGAGAACCGAAGGCAGGCTAGTGATTAAAAAGATGATGCGCACGGGGCCCGATTACGCCACCGCGTTGTACTCTTGAAGGCGAAGTTCAAGCGTCCTCCAAGTCTTTACGATTATTTCCGCACCAACAGCCGTCTGACGTGGTGGAGCATAAGGATGTTAGGTGTTAGGTATTATCGACAATCATAAGTTTCCACGTGTTTACGTTTCGAATAATTCATCAATGCCTCCAGATCACTCAGTCGGTAACGGGATATCAAAGCGGAAGCGCAGGCTAGTGCAGCGGTTCTGAGCTCATATATTCTCGAACCGCAGCTTCTTGAGTCCAACTCTGGTTCCCCGCCATCCCCGTAAAGACCATGGCAGATTCTGCGTCATCCGCTTTAATTTAATCCTAGCTACTCTCCTTAGGACAGCTCTTTTGAGTATAGCATTTATTTTCAGGATGCAGGTTTCGCCTATAAACCTATCTCTGCTGCCATCGAAGACATACCTTGCAAATGACAAAATGTGTAGCGCACCCCATCCATTAGAATTACGAAAGCAGCTGTTCCTTCGCAAAAGCTACTGATGCATCTTTTAGAGCGAGTAGCCTAGCGCATTGTAGATGGGTAACGAAATCTCCGTTACGACAGTCTCATTGCGTATCTGAAACAAAACAGGAAGGTTAACGTTACAAAGGTGTCCCTGCTTATGCGGCCTATACTTCCAAATTATAGATCACCAAAACAAGCTTCCTTCAGGCAGCTGCGAGCGACTGGTTCAATCAATCTTTTTGAGCTCTCGAAAACCAAAGTACACCCTTTCTGTGTATGTTTGTCCGCATGTATTACGCCCCAGCTTCTGAACGCGATCGCCCCGTGTGCACGTTTCGTAAGAAATTGGGGTAGCTACGCACTTCTGGTGCGAAGACTGCGGAAACAGCGGACCTAGTGGCCTTATCCTTCTCATTTCCCTCCTCACGCTCACTACCCTTTCCCACCCCCTTGGTATGCTATGCTATACAAGGCTATGCTATGCGTTACCCTTTCCCTCCTCACCCACACTTCCCTTCCCCCTTTCTCTATGATACTATACATGGCTACTCTATGCTTTGGCATTTTCCCTTCATCATTTCCTTCATCCTCACCTTCACATCACTCTTTCTCACGCTCACCTCCCTTTTCCACCCCCTTGCTATGCTATACTATGCTTTTTTCGTGGCTTTGCTTGCCTTGGCACAGCTTGGCGGGGCTCCCCCAGCACGGCTACTTATCTTGTTGTGCAGAGGAAGGCATTAGAAGTGGCACTTCACTGGTGTTTTCTGTTGTGTTAGAATCCCCGTTACACCAGTGTATTATTATCAGTGCACCACGTAACATTGACACTACTTCTGCATTCGTTGCCAGCACCATCGTATAGGGCATGTATTCCTCTTAGACTTCATTGTGTAGCTCAAGATATGAATAAACGAATACAATTTCATATTCGGTTCTGGTTAGAGGTAATCGCCTGCCTACTATAGGTGACAATATCGTGGAATAATATTTCCTGTCTCTCACAAGGCCGTTTTCCCCACTGTGCACCTTACATGTCAGTACGCTCTGAAGAACTCGCACTCGACGGCGCGAAAAGAGAGCATTACAGCCCCTCTGTAAATATGGCGGGATACAACGTGTCTTTCTGTTGTTGCCCTTTCGTTACTTTGACGATACCCCGACTGTTCGTTGAGGCGAAGCGGCGACTTGTCTTCATTCGCCGACCACCACTTCACGCATTACGCTCTTTTTTCTTCTAGCATTCCTATTGGCTACGTCACCGCGCGAAGATCCTGATTCTTGCAGAAGCGAAGCTGAAGTAATGTGTGCGCGAATTGAAGAAGGCGTGACGAGAGGAGCACGATGTACGTCCCCTAGGGGAAAAAGGGAGGCCGAAGAGAAAAAAGATTCACCCAAAGGGCATTTGACGCTAGAGGGTTAGACATCGCGTTGTTGTTGCTGTCGAGTAGGTGTACTACTGTTCCTCTGCATTCTTCAGGATGGCGTGAGATGTTCCTCGAGAAATCGATAATGCGTCAGTTGTACAATAGCGCGGAAGTAGTATAGGTGCTGTACAGCGGCATGTTTTGCGGGCACCTCTTACTTCTTGCTCCATGTTTGCATCTTACATTCGTCTGCCTACTACAGCATTTCGCTTCGTGTTGTTGGCTTCAGTAAGTTCTTGTTCACCTGGGTCTGTTCCTTACTGCTTAGGGGCGAAGCTCCTTAATACCTAGTCTTGTCCGCCGTCCGCGTCCGTCACGGCACATGAAACCGAAATTGTGTATCTAAATATATATATATATATATATATATATATATATATATATATATATATATATATATATATATATAAAGCAACTCTTTATTTGTCGATGTCGCGACGGGAGCACCGCCTTCTTCAACACATAACATAATAATATGTAGACCGTGTGTGTGTCCTTTTATATCATGTTAAGTGTATAGGGGAAAGGGCGGAAAGGAAGGGAAATTGGAACGTAACAAAGAAGTGGAAGAAAGGTTGTCAAGAAGGCCATTAAGAAGGATTTTGCTTAACGTGAACATAAGTGTTAGTTTAGGAAGCGGTGCTATATTTTGACAACTGTACAGCCTCCGCGCCCCCACCTTCCTCTAAACGGACAATCTAATGACCCCGCGCGTCTAATATTGCACCTTCCGGTGTAAGGCCATGGGTGGCATTTGTGACATCCTTCTTCGACGTTTACCGTGTTAAAAGATTTGGTGGGGTGGGGACTGAGGGCTTTCAGCGCATGCTTTTGCGTGTCGGCGTGGTTGTAAGAAATGAAGAGGCCGGTAGTGTTGCCGCGTCGTCAATATTCATTAGGCGCATGGGCTCTTTTTGGAAAAGAATATAATAATATCTGGGGTTTTACGTCCCAAAACCACGATATGATTATGAGAGACGCCGTAGTAGAGGGCTCCGGAAATTTCGACCATCTGGTGTTCTTGAACGTGCACCTAAATCTAAGTACACGGGCCTCTACCATTTCGCCTCCATCGAAATGCGACTGCCGCGGCCGGGATCGAATCCGCGACCTTCGGGTCAGCAGCCGAGCACCGTAACCGCTATACCACCGCGGCGGACTTTTTGGGAAAGAAGAAGAACGGAAACTTTATTGTCAAATCAATGAGATTTGAGTCCGGCGTCTTTTTAGTGGGCCTGGGCACCCACCGCGGACGCGGTTCCGAGACCTTGTCTCGAAGCGGCTTCCTCGGCACGCTGGACGGCCCAGAGTTGTGCTGTCAGGTTCGAGCTGAGCAGTGCGGTCTTCCAGCGCGAGCGGAGGCTGGCGGTGGTATAGAATATATAAATGTATATATGACAGTATATCTGGTTCCGAATATCTCTTGAGGCAACGTAAAAAAGTACGCCCTTCCAGCAATGAGCGATTATGAAACAAAGTGCAAGAACAACCCCTTCGTGCTAGTCGGTGACTTTAACGTTGACATCACCGACAACGACTGATTTGTACAGTGTATGACATCTCGATACGCTCTACGATGCATTTCGTATGATTGTAAACAGCCAACAACCATCAACGAAGTCCATAGACGTTGTCTTTGCCGACTTCAGCTTCTATCCGATCGAAGAACCATTGGCTCTACAATTCACGGATCATAAAGCGGTGATAAGGAAAGGAAAACGGAATCCAGAACTCAACACGACATACGAATTATGACCAATAAAACGTATACCCTCTACAGACGTGTTGACACTCATTTACATGATGAAAAGTGGGCGATGTCACGCGAGATTCACGGTTACCGAACAATCCGAGCTTCGCCCCACTCTTCATCATTCACTTCGTGGATAAGCATGGATATTTTTTATTTTATATCACTGTAGTTTTTCTTGTTTTTGAACTCGATCTGTTATTCGCTCTTCAGTTGCATATGTACATCTTGTTTCTATGTGACGAGCTTTGTGAGTAGCCATTTTAATGAATGGATCCTCCTTCCGGTCTTACATCGACGGAATAAAGTTTGCATTATATACTCTTCCCCAAGCATGAACGCACCTTTTGAAACGTCAGAGTCTGGAGGGAAATTAGACCGATGGTTCACTGAAGGTAAACAGCACGACTTTTACATCTTCCACTGTGCAGGTAGTCATTGCACTGAAGGCGATGTCCTGTCTCTGTTGGCAGTCGAGATCCCGCATGAAACCTTTGGTTTGACGGGATTATGCGAAGGGGAAGAAAGACCACACTTGAAGGACGGCAAGTGCGCTGTACCAGACCCGGTGATTTCAGTTGTACTTATACCACGACAGCTCTGACTCAGGGGACCATGATGGCTTCTGACGAGCCTACAACAAAAATTTGAAAAAGGTGCACCTGGAAAAACATGAAAAAATGCATCGAAGACCATATCAAGTCGTGGCACTTGTTTCAAGTGAACAAATACCAGCCTCGATCCGCAGATATTGTCTTGACAATGCCTTGGGACTTTTGAAGTGGTGCCTGTGGACTTTGCGAAATCGAAAAAGAAGAGTCCTCGAGTTCGCAAGACACAGTCTTCCAGTTGCGACATATCAATGCATCAGCATGGTAGCAGCGTGTGCTGGATGAAAAGGCGCCAGCAGCGTTATGGCTCTGGCTCTCTCGGCTGAAAGTTCTGATATCAAATAATGGACCCGCTTCTTAGTCAATGAGATTTAGCAGTGGGCAGAAGTCCGTGGTAATATGCTGCGCTCCGTTTCACCCGCAGGCAAATGAAATGGCGGAAAGGGTAATCTTTGAAATTAAGTAATCTATTTCCATAGACCTAACATTTAAAGGCGGATCGAACTGCTGCCTATAAGCGGCCGTGGATCACCACAAGATAGCACACACTGCGAGTCTTGCCTGCAGCTCACACTTTGCTGCTTATGGCAAAGTTCCAATATTGCCAGCCCACGAACTGCAAAGACCGCCTGCAACTCTTTGAACACCAGAATACCGACGATGAAGAAAGCAGACAGCGAAAGGTGATGAAGCTCCAATTGGACAAGCAGAACCTAGAACAACGGGTGGATAATTGATTCAGACTTTATGCTTGTGCGGAATGGGCTACCGGGTAGCGACACCAAAATTCTTCGAACTTTTAAAGTCGCGAAAATATCGGTATAGCAAGGTGTGCTTAAGGCAATTGGCTCCTTCAATAACGGACAGCTAGAATTCACAGCTGCAAGCAACGTTTTTCGGTATCACCCCAGGGGGGGGGGGGTGAAGAAAGAAACCAAAGCCAGTTTCACTGCAAGTGGAAGCTGTACGAACTGCAGAGCATTGATTCGCCCGTGTTTCCCTGGTGATTATATTGTGTTTATCTGCTCATTTCTGATCTTTGTGTTCTTTTCTTGTGTGCCTTTGCTCTGTTTGGCCCTTTCGTTCTTTTCGTGTGGGTATGTGATACTTTATATCCTTTTCTGTAGTTTTCTAGTGATTATTTGATTTTTATTGTCCCATTATTTACTTTCTGTTATATGCTCCCATGTCTACTGTTTTTCTACTGTTTCCTGCTCCGAACGTGGTGCGTCTAAATCCAGGCGCTGGCATTTTCTCTCCCATACTCTATTCCGTAGGTCTATGTCTGTGTCAGCCGTATCCAACATGCCAAACCTGCAATTTCGCATGAGCGTGTGATGCTGAGATAAAAAAGAAACACGAGAATAATAAAACAGAAAAAAAACCTATGACAAAAATTTCCAGAGCATACACAAAGCAAGCACCGACGACTAACAAAACGACTAAGAATGTATCTAGGTCTTCACCCGTATAACTGAGACCAATGTAAGGTAAAATTATTTGATTAAGCTACTTCAAATGTCTTTAAAGCCTACTCATTCTGCGTTCTGCATGTACAGAGCGAAACGTAGGGCCATAGATCTCGACCAACTTGATTCTGATACTTGCAACGTAGAGGAATAATCCTTTTCGATCGCGATTGAAAGTCTGCCCATAGCAGCCAGCTCAACAAATTGGGTGACTGACTTCGGTCGGAAGGAAAAATTCTGCGCCATCGACGTGACACAACGCGGCGGATGACGGCCCTGCAAGCGCTACTTCGCTTCTTGCGATCGACCGGCCTTTCTGACCGACTGTGATCAGTCGTTCAGGTCTTTCTGAATACGTTATTTTATTTTTGCTGTGCCTGTGTATGAGTTTTTTTATTTTTTTGTTCTCTGTCTTTCTACACCTTCTTTCCGACCCCTATTTACCCCCCCCCCCCCACTGCATGGTAGCAGACTGCATGCTAATATCTGGTTAACCTCCCGACCATCATCTTCATCTTTCTTCCTCTCACAACGTAGGGCTTCTGTGTGTATTTTACTTCTGTGTTAAGCACCTAAGAAATCTATATTTCACATTTTCCATCATTTATTGTCAAAATACATTGCTGTAAAATTTATATTTATAAAGCATGGACAGAGAAGCGGTATGTACTGATTGTCTTCAGGTTGCACTCCACACACGCCATTAATCGAGAACAAATTGAATTGAATTGAATTAAATTGAATTTATTGACATAAAAATAGTGTACAGTATACAACAGTGTAAAAAATGCATCTGAATCCCTAGCCAAAGGCTAGTTGGGATTCATTCAAAAAAGTAATTTAGAAAAGGGCATGCACAAAAGAAAGTTTACAAATACAAATATTTTACACATGGAAAAGTGAACATAACGTAATGTATTTACAGTGCTTGGCGAATGATCATGGATGCAGGCAGAAAAAAAAAGAGAAAAAAAGAAAGGTATGTAAGGCATTGTTTGAGAAGAGCATATCAAACTTCACAACAATAAATGAGCGCATCAAAAAAGTATTAATGACATCACGAAAAGGGTGGTGCTGCCTTCACGAAGAATCCCTCAACAAGTAAATGCCCACGGTTGTGTACATTATGTTGATTACGAAAAATGGCGTAATCTCGAACAAGCTAGTGGGAGACCTGTACTCCTGGAAAGGATTGGGAGAACCAGCTGGCTCTGTTTGGCCACGCACAGCGAGCCACAAAGGCCAGTGAAGCCCTGGCCTGAGGACCCCGCCCACTTGCGCAGAAACCTCATAACCCATAAAAGTTTTTACAACTACTCAAAATCATGTTAGGACAAACAAGTACTTTATGTAAGCCATTTCATATACGAGACGAACAATTCCATCTTCCCGTAAGAAAATGAGATCTGGGCCGTGGATTACGCAGTGTAACATTTCCGCTTTCAACACGTTTCACAAAGGGTAGCCCTAGCGGAATTCTATGCACTACATATCGTGTTCAGCAGTAGCAGCCGAATTCCGAATTTTGAACTTCATTATCGCGATGCTAATGAAGTTAAACGTCCCGATAAAGCGCGGCAATACCTAAAGTTAAAAATATAATGCACTGCAATATGCACAACTACGATAAATCGCCAACCAGATTGCGTCCTCTATTCAAGCATTGTGAGAAAGATGGTCTGTTCTCGTAAAAGAAGGCCAGGCAAAAACTTGTGTGCCTTCTTTTTTGTTGTTGGCCTTCTTGCTTGTGTTTATGCAGAATTTGAATTAAACTGCATAATCTAGCGTCTTACACTCCGGTAATAGACCTTCCAACCAAAGGAGAAAAGAGAGAGAAACGTTATGCGCAAATGCAGGGAGGCTAACCAGAAAATAAATATCAGGTTTTCTACCCTGCTCTACAATAACGAGAAAAAGCTGCAGCAGCCGAGTTGAGTTCAATACATATGCGAAAAAAGTTAGAATCAGAAAACTACCCTGCTGACTGCGCAAATGGAAGCTTTGAAGAAATGTCTGCTTTTTGTTTCTCTGAAACAAATCCGGGGCTATACGCTTTGCTGAAGTGTACGTTTATGAGAAATATATAAAAAATGTAATGAACAAATCAAACAAGGGAAAACCTCTTGTGCCGAACCATTCTTGGAAAAAGTTGCCAAGTGTTTTCCGAATGCCATCGCGCAATTCTAATATTGTCAGTTCAGATAGAATACCGCCGAGGGCACTGCTTATCTAGGAAAAGAGTAGCATTAGGTGCCGCTGTGCACACTCGCTGGGTGTCCTCTCAGAAGAAATATGCCACGTCGCAATATCAATCATGACATCGCTCACTACGAAAACATTCCACGTGTTTTTAATGTGTTTAATAGCAGCCCTACATGAAGACCAGTAACTTCTTCTTTTACACCTCTCGCTGTTGGTCTGAAAAGCATTTGTCGAGATGCTCCCCCCTTCTAAGTTAGAAGCCTGCTTGTTCTGGCGAACTGAAAGCGAATATAGCTGATTGCATATGCTTTACTTTTTGAAGAAATATTAAAAGTCAACAACTAAAGTGAAACAACACACCAAATTTGTGACAAAAATGCACCAAGAAATTCTAAAGACTACCAAATTACGCGACAACGTATTCGTTTGTGCAACAAAATTAAGGCAGTGCTGTCTGTACTAGAAGCACATTTTGAAGTAGTGCCGGAAATATTTTACAGAATTTCCTTATTTATCGTATGACACTCTGCCGCTTAGAAAAACATACACAGAAGAGAGACACGAAGAGGACGACATATGGGCGGCTCCAGGCCCTGTTCGTGTCTCTCTTCCGTGTGTTTTTTCTAAGCGACAATATGTCGTCCATCCGTCCGTCCATCCATCCATCCATCCATCCATCCCATCCATCCATCCATCCATCCATCCATCCGTCCGTCCATCCGTCCGTCTGTACGTCTATCTATCTATCTATCTATCTATCTATCTATCTATCTATCTATCTATCTATCTATCTATCTATCTATCTATCTATCTATCTATCTATCTATCTATCTATCTATCTATCTATCTATCTATCTATCTATCTATCTATCTATCTATCTATCTATCTATCTATCTATCTAGTCTGATCTAGTCTGTCTCTATCTGTCTGTCTGTCTGTCTGTCTGTCTTCTGTCTGTCTGTCTGTCTGTCTGTCTGTCTGTCTGTCTGTCTGTCTGTTCTGTCTGTCTGTCTGTCTGTCTGTCTGTCTGTCTGTCTGTCTGTCTGTCTGTCTGTCTGTCTGTCTGTCTGTCTGTCTGTCTGTCTGTCTGTCTGTCTGTCTGTCTGTCTGTCTGTCTGTCTGTCTGTCTGTCTGTCTGTCTGTCTGTCTGCTGTCTGTCTGTCTGTCTGTCTGTTGCTTGTTGTCTGTCGTCTGTCTGTCTGTCTGATCTTCTTTCACTGTAGTCGGTTACATCCTAAGAATAAATGCAATTCTTAGGATGCAAGTTCTCCCTCCCAAGGAGGGAGAACTTGCAAGATGCCCCATCCAATCGCATTTGCTCTTTCATGTGACGTCAAGCACCTTTCGTGCATTTGAGATAGGTGTCTTTCCCTTGCAGACACGTGTTCATCTCGCTGGGTTTTTGTTGAAAACAAGAACTTTCTGGCAAATTTGACCGAACATTCAGACATCACTGCTCAGCCAAACGTAACATTTTAATAGGAGACGGCGAACTTTCAATTATTAATGCGCGTAGATTTCATTTTGCTCAGATGATTGGCAGGCGTGCCGCCGTTCTGGCGGCGGAGTCTGTATCAAACATGAAATGCATTTAGCTCTTGTTGTCGGACGCTTTCAATTGACCTTGAGCTAAATGTCAGCGCCGTTATCCGGGAACTTCAAATAAGGCATCCCGGCACAAGTGGTGTCAAGCGCGAAGGGAGGGCAAGGCTGGCGCGACCAAGAGAGAGAGAGAGAGCAAGGTCTTAATCAGCGAGATTTGAATGAGCAAGCTCCTAATTAGCAAGGTGATTAGCCTGGCCTCAACCAGCATGATCTTAATCAGCAGGAGAGCGCGCGTTGGACAGCTCTCCGAGGTGCTACAGCGATGCGAGGTGCCATATAAGGTAGCCGTCGTTCACGATGATCGTTTTCTTGTGATTACGCGTGGCCTAACGAAAGGCTCAACAGATCCATTAAACACGAGGCCATATACGTCCGGGCATCTAGCTAAACTTTATAGGTTGTTACCGACTATAGATTACAGCCAAAGTTCGTCCGCTTTACAAGCTTTCTTTTTTGCGGTAATAAAATTTGCGCAGATTTTACATCGCAGAAGTTTGTTTTTGAAACGTCACAACCAAATTATATTTGAGGTTTTATGTCCCAAAACTTTGTTTTTGAAACGTAAGATCCAAGCTATGTAGAAGTGGGCCGCGTGCGCGTATGATCAATGATGTCATGCAGCAAACCTGAGCCTTTGTCCCCTCGATATTTTCACGTTGTTGTTATCCTTAAAGCACTTGAACTTTCTAATGTGTGTGAATAATTTAAGTATAAAAAACTAAGGCGAAAACTCAGTCGTCACAATGCGCCTTAGGTCTGAATAAAACCTTATAACTGTGTTATATAATGCGTGAAAGGAAATTTTGCTTTTTGAGCAAGATTTTGATGTCTGCTATAACGTCTCAGCAATGCGCCTAAGATGAGTTTCTGACGCTGAAAAATGGTATCCCGCTTACGCAAGCACCTCCCTTCGAATCAACGCAAGTGCGGAAAGAAAGTTTTAGCGTATAGTCACCGTCTTGGCGCTGTTGCGAAAGCCTCGGATATTGCATGCATGGTATTAGGATATATGGATCGAACGCTTTTCTTGAACGAGTAAAATGGAAGCTTCCACTGAAGGTGCGAATCAATCTAGATAAAGCAAGCTGCTTTTTTATATTATAAAACAGTCTTCGCTTACAGGATTTTCTGTAGCAATAAATGATGCGTTGAGATTACGTAAAAAATATAGCATTTTCCCGGTTGTGATCAGGTAATGCAAAATCATTATTCACCTTCGCGTACGACTTATTTCACACTGTACAGTTGGTTTTGCCTCTGAAGGGCGCATTGATTCTCACTCAACTTTTCGATCTCTCGTTTTTGGTCTCACGCACAAAAAGTGTATGTATTCTCGTATGACACTGAAAATATCGATCCACGAAAGAAGCAGGGAAATCACACGCTTGATTTACGGTTGGCGAAGTTTTCTGGCTCTCTTCGACTTGCCTGCTGTCATGTATACATAAGGAAAAGAAGGCTCAATGGAAGGTGGGAGAAAAACACGCACACACAAAAAAGGCCACAAAATGTGAAAGTCCTGAGGGAATCGTTAATGAATACATAAGCACACACCGGTATAATTAGGAGATGAGGATCGCACTCGCAATCTGAAGGGTCAGGGTTCGAATCGCTATACGCTTCGGTCATCGTGTGTCCGATAACCTGCATGTTTGGAAGGTTTGGAAGGTTTGGAAGGTTCGGGTTTAGAACTCGAATTCGTTGATAGTTCAGAGGTGAAGGGTTTCATATTCAACATGCTCAGAAAATCAAGGGTCAGTGTACTCACAAACTTAGTAAGTTGCGGATTTCAGTCGTGATTCAGTGCACCCCACTGTATCACCATGTCCTTTATTTTATGTGACTGGGTACAGCCCCAATGGCGGTCTCAGTGGTTATGATGGTCGACTGCTGACTCGAAGGTAGCGGGATGGAATCCCGGCCTCGGCGGCCGCATTTTCGACGGAGGCGAAAACGGTCGAGGCCCATACACTTAGATTTAGGTGCACGTTAAAGAACCCAAGGTTGTCGAAATTTCCGGAGCCCTTCACTACGGCGTCCCTCATAATCATATCGCGATTTTGGGACGTTTAACTCCAACTGTTATCATTACTATGTGATCTGTGTGATCTGGTGTCGCCTAGCAAAAAAAAAAAAAAACTGTTACCTTCACTGGGCGCCGGCCGAGCGGCAAGGTTTGGGAACCTTATCGATTGCTTTAAACTATTCTGATAAGATTGCGCCCGCGACGCGAACAGTCGAGTAAATTCTAGACCTGACGCCAGCCTCAGCGATAGCGCTGGAATGTTCGATCTTTTACTTATGAAAGACGCGTCCCGCGGACGCTCAGCTTACCGACGGCCAACGACTGCGATCGCCGCCATCGATGTATGTACAGTGAATATTGCCTGTACGTACAGTAGGTTCCGCTGTTATAGGGAACACTCAAATGAGCACCTTTCATTTTGCTGGCCCTCTAACAGCAAGTGGACAGGGAAACATGGTTCACGCACTGCACTAGTCTGCCAAGAAGAGGCAGAGCTGTCAACCACCAGTAGTCATGCAAATCTAAGCCGCTATGCTTTTGTAAGAGAGCGAAATCCAAACATGCCCTGCTCGCAAGTGTTCCCTTTAACAGTAGACCCGTCTGTATACATCCACTTTTCATATCCTTAGCACAAGTTCGCCCAGTGATAACTGTTGGTGATTTATAAACCAAAACCATAACATGATCATGAGCGACGTACTAGTCCAGGGCTCCGGAAATTTCGACCACCTCGGGTTCTTTAACATGCACCTACATCTAAGCACACGGGCCTCTAGCGTATTGCCTCCATCACAATGCGGCCGTCGCGACCGGGATTTGATCCCGCGACCATTGGGTCAGCCAAGCAATATAACCACTGGACCACCGAGGTGGGTAAAGTTCGCCCTGTAAAGTGTTTCATCCTTAGCAGTCGGACTGCCGCCTTCTTCAAAGTGACGACCACGCGACAATATCATTTCCATGTATTTGCCGCGGAGCTCTATGTATTCCAACAGGAAAGTCGTTAAGTTACAGGCTGATAGACATTTTTTTATGACATGATGTAAGAAGATGTTGGCGCACAAATAAGGCGCCTGCTACTCCTTAGCTCTTGGAGTACATAGGGTCCATAAACATAAAGTACATAGGGTCCAAATTTCTGATCACCATTAACCCGCACTACATACAATATACAACTTAGCGTAACAGTCAAGACATAACATAAGAGTCAAAACAACATATTCAACAATGTGTACACACGTGTACACACGTTGATGTTAAAAAAAGAACAGCAACTGTTGAATAACATAACCAAGACAAAAATAGTGAACACACATAAATATAGACTCTGCCGTTAATACAAAACAAAGATTAAATGCGCTAGTAATGGCCAAGGATGCCACTCTCTTCAAAAAAAATTTTCAATGCTTTCAAAGCACACTTCTGTAAGCCTCTTGTTGGCCACGGGCCCAAAAGTGTCCTTAAACTTAGTGGTCTGCGGTCTAATGTTATTAACGATAATTTAAGTCGGCGTCTTGGTGCGTCGTGCTGTGGGCATTCTAGAAGGAGATGATATATGTCTTCATCTACGAATCCACAATCACATTCAGGAGTTACAGCGCGGCCAATTTTGTGTAAAAAATGCTTGGTGTAGGCAGTTCCTAGCCTTAATTGGTGAATAAGGGTTTCCACACTTCTGTCTAAAAATAAGGGAATTTCAAATTGGATAAGTGGATCTACATGATATAAATCACAGCTTTTTGAATTTTCTTCGAACCACGTATTTCTACACATATTGAATGATTGTGTCTTTAAAATGCTTCGCAATTCATTTTTCGATATTGGGATAGCTCTTGCAATAAGCTCTTTCAATGAAGTCATTCGACGACTACTTGTCAAAGTGTCGCAGGGCCCCTTTAGGCTATTTCTTTCATCCGAGTTTTCTGTTCTTCGACCTTGCTTCCTCTTACCTAGGCGTGGCTACGCTGCAGCGATGTTGTGCGGCCTATCACGAGGTCGAGCATCCGAATCCCGGCCGTTACCGATGGCCTTATTTGGATGACAGCGAAACGTATCTCTCGTGTTATAGATGGTGAAAATTAAGTTAGGGTCCAGGTAGTACCACACGACTTGTGATTGTAATGTGGGTTTGGTAAGCAAAAATGCAAAGTCGACTTTTTGTTCCTTGTCTCTTGTTATTACGCGAAACTACCACAAATGTAAAAAGCTCTGAATGAGGCTACAGTGAAAGAGAAGCAAAATAACTAAATAACTATATATATATATATATATATATATATATATATATATATATATATATATATATATATATATATATATATATATATATATTGTGGCGAAGCAATTGGTACTGTTTAACGGTGTCGTTCTCCAGCGGCTCCTAGTGGGTCGTCCTCTTATAAACGCCGCTCGCTCTCGGAGCCCGTGCTTTGGACTTGACTGTCGCCATAGCGAATTGTCGCCGAGTGCCGTCCAATAAACAGCTTAAAAAATTGGTGGAGAGTGCTGTGCTCCCATTCGATGCCTCTGGAGCTTCGATCCCGTACCCTACCAGCTACCATGCCTCAAGACGCCGCCCAGCAGACGCCTCCGCCTACACCGACCTCATGTCCCGGTGTCCCTCGTATCCGCGGTCTTCACTGGCGCTGATGGCACCGACGTGGAGGTCTGGCTCGCGATCTATGAAAGCGTGAGCTTCCCCAATAAATGGGACGAGGCAGGAAAATTCGACCAACTTGGTTTTCTACCTCGCGGGTGTGGCGCGCCTGTGGTACAACAACCACGCATCCGATTTTACGACGTGGTCCGACTTCAAGACCGCCATTATCAACGTGTTTGGCCACCCTGCCGTTCGTAAGCTGCAGGCCGAACAGCGTTTGGAGAACGAGCTCAGCAGGCCGGCGAAATCTTTACCAGCTACATTGAAGACATCCTCGATTTGTGTAAGAAAACCGACGCCACCATGTCGGAATCTGACAAGATGAGGCACATTATGAAGAGCATCGACGACGATGCCTTCACGATACTGCTCGCCAAAAAACCCAGCACAGTGGCCGAGGTCATCACGCTCTGCTAGAGCTACGAGGAGCTGCGCCGGCAGCGGTCGATGACCCGTCGCTCTCCATCCCGCGACGCCGAGCTCGCTGGCTTGTCGACCATATCCGACCACTCCGCCTTGCTCGCAGAGGTGAAGTCATTCGTGCGCGAGGAAATCGCGCGTCAGTTCTCTCTGCTGGACTTTGCGCAACCTCAGTACGTTCAACAGCCTTCAACCGCTCTTCTCCCTCCCCTCCGTCGAGCGATTGAGCAGGAAATCGCGGAAGTCATGCCTGAGTACCACCAGTACCATCCGGCTCCTGCACCACTCAGTTACGCCCAAGTTGTCACCAGGACGTCCCCAGTAATACCTACGGCAGCCCCACACAGTTACGCCGAAGCCGCCGCTAGACATCAGTGCTTCGAAGCGGCTGTGCCGGCTACCTACGCCGAGGTCATGCAGAGGCCACGACTGCAGCCCACGATGCAGTCATATCAGTCGCCACCCCGTCAATCACGTCCTGCGCCATGGGCGGGCCCTGCTCCAACAAACCGATGGCGCACACCGGACAACCGCCCAATATGCTTCGCATGCGGTTACGCCGGCCACGTGGCGCGTTATTGCAATCGCGTCCAGCCGCCTCAAGTCGTGTCGCCCGCCGCGAACCAGTCAAACCGCACATTTTACGCCCCACCTACGCCCCTCACCATTTACATTAGTTGTTCCGCTGTCATTCCTGCTATTAGACCGTGTATGACGCCTATTGAGAGATAGAAATAAACGTTTATTTGCGTAACAATGTTCCGAGCGATTCTCGATATCACCCTAAGGTGGGAGGGCTTCCTAGTCCAGGAACCCTCTGGCTTCAACTACCCTCTTGTTTATGATTACAAGTTGTCGCTGATCTTCCGGGTCCTCGAGGGCGAGCTTGGCCTCCCACGTTTCGGTTAGGTGGTCGTCGTTCGTGTTTGGTGCTTGATTGACGTCCGTTTCCGAAGAGAATAAAATTATTCGAGGAAAATAAACACATATTCTAGGTACGACACGATTGTATTTTCACCATTTCCCGCCTAACGCACCTCGGTTTCACTTCTCTAAATAAACGACGAGTTACTGAGTGTTTAAAACCAGAAACAACCACGTACTAAACATATCTGTGCTACTTTTCTGGACTTTAATGGGTAGGGTCTTAATGCAATGACAATGCTGCTCTTCTATGACTTACATGCATCTTCCTTTTGTTGGGCACTCGTATAATCACTGTCAAAGGGTGCGCCCATATTGGCATATTGTCGCAGTCTCTGTAGCAACTATTCTAATCGCATACATACATTCTTTCAATAATTTAACCCTTTCCCTTAGCGCAGGGTAGCCAACCAGAAGCGCGTCTGTTTGAGCCCACTGCCTTTCCTACCGTTCCACCTCCTCTTTTTTCCGGGCTCATTTTTTTTAAAATACAGACTGTTCCTCGGACCGTTGAAGTGTGGAGAACACACCAGGCGACAATGATAAATTTTGGAAGGCGTTAGTAGGTTACACATCGTGATACTGCAATAATTTTCGCGTAGTAAGTTTTCGGACGCTGGTGATATGCCTTCTTGCTGGTAATTGTCTTCTTATAGCAGATATCTTGTAGAGAATTAGAGAAGAAAGGTTTCTTAAAATTTAGGATGTTTGTGCGTGGGGGGCGCCCCTCTTCCAGGGCCCCACTTGGCACAGCGGCTCACAGGACCTGCTTATCAATTTATATTTCACAGACGCATCGATGTAGTGTCGTATATTGAATAAGTCTTCAAATGTCATTATAGACGTGAGACTGGATTTTCGCAGACGCGTAGCGCCCGCTGTCGCAGCAGTAGTGGGTAGTACGAAGTCCGACTCCCTTGCAAACTTTGCTGTGCAACCAGGTGCAACTAGCGAGTGCGAAACAACGACTGAGCAAAATATTGCATGTGTTTACGCATTTAACATTCAACAAAAAGCTATGAAAGAGCTACAGCTCCGCGCGCTACGAGTAAAGGACTGAACAATAACGTTCAGTTTTAATGATTTCCATAGCTGTCATACGAAGCAGAACGGCGAGAGCGCTGGATACGGGCAGTTCCATACGTGTTGGGTGAGTGAATTTCTTGTGTTCTCCGCGTACAGCTGTTCGCATGAGAAAGTGTGATAATGTGGTTCTGCTGTTATTGTTTCAAGTAGCCCTGACGGAGAACTGTGGTAAGCTTGACTATGAAGCTCAGCAGCGCATCTTACCGCGGTGCGCGCCTTGTAACACTCAGTGCGCTCCTTGTAACACAGCTAGATGCAGGCTGAAGACCGGCGCGATAAACATCGCGCACACCGAGAGTTACCTTAATCTGAACTGGACCACACCACACGGCATCGCGCACGTACCTTTTGAAGGCTGAAAGTTCCGGCTTTCATTAGCAAGTAACACGTGCGTCACACAAGTAAATCGCAAAATGTTGGTCGTGATAGCCTTCAGGTTTGTTTTGCCCGTGGCCTCCGCGATTGCCGACGCGATCTCGGGGGTCACGGTTTTGCAGTTGGTTGTACCCCGCGAAAGTGCACACGCACGCATTTCCGGAATATATCAACGGAGGACAAGCGTCAACAGAACACTAAAGGATGCGTAATAAAACAGCCCAACGCACAGGAAGCGAGAAACGAAGGGAGAATCCTACTGCAAAGGCGAAAATCGCCGGGGCCATTTCTCCCTGATAAAGCGAGCTTTTTACCACTGATCGTTAGATGCATATAGCCAACTAAAATGATTGTGTACGTACTTCATCGCTTTAACATTATGTATAACCCAAATTCAACGCATTTAGGCGTTACAGAACGCACGTTGGAGTGCTAGCTTGCCTCGAACCCGGCGTCATGCGATGCGCGCTTGTGCTTGCGAGTTGCCTCGTGGCGAAATAAGTGAAATATCTTCTGCATCATACCGGCAGTTCACTCTGATGAGCTTCCTACTTTTCTGAAGCGTGGATTTGCGGAAGGAGCTTTCCGGGTTCTTGATTTTCAGGAAATTGTACCTCGACACCAACGAAAGAGGGCCTATGCACATTCTCTTGAAGGCGTGCCTCCCTTCATGGAGGCGCGCCTTCAAGGGAATGGGAGGCGGCCATGTAACTCCCTTCATGGGAGTTACATGGTCGCCCTGGCCCTGTTAGGGCCATGGCGGCCATGCGAATGCTGGTGGCGGTGTTTTTCGCAGCCTCGCCTGGGCAAAGTCTGACGCCTATACATATATTCTCGGCATACTGATGCCAGCGGGAATGACAAATTAACCACACTATAACCTTGCTTTTTTTCGATTTCTTGTCTTGCCTATGCCGATGGCGTTCACCTGGCTCACTGCTGTTATTCTTGGCATACACTCTTAATCAGGTCCCGCTTAAAGTGCTAGATATAGCCAGGAAACCGGACATTTCGTCTGGTTTCCTGGATATAGGCAGCATTTATCCAGGACCTGATTAAGAGTGTATAAGCGTTGTTGACAAGTATGGCAAGCTTAATGTAAAAGATGTAAGCCTATCATATCAAAAGATGTAAGCTACCTTTCATAAAGCATATGAAACTGCGGTGAAATGAGATACAATTTTGTGCACTCGCAAAGGCACCACACTAAGTGCGACGCGATCGAAAACGGCTCACCAGGTAATAAATTAAATAGCGAATAATACAGCAATAACTCACACTTAACAAATGCCGCATCGTGAAACAACCTACAATGTTTACGTTAATACGGATTACGAGACGTGCGGCGTAAAATGCGACGATAGGAGTGATGCAATGGAACTTCCGCAGATAATGTAATATATTTGTACCATATTTCTACTTTTCTTATACTGAAAGAACGACTCCGTGATAAGAGAGCCAGACTTGCGTGCAAGTACCGGCACACAAACTATTTTACAGGAAAAATGATGCACTACTCTGATACCTCCAACAAAATGAGATCAATAGTAAATAACTAACCTGCCGATTTTAAACATCCCTAATATCTATAGGTAATGACGTGTAGATGGCATTTTCAGTGGGGACGGAGTGTATGCTGCTGAAAGAAGAGGCTGTAAGAATAGACCATCAGATAATGAACCTCTATGCATATGGTGAGATTATTTTATATGACCCAAGCGTAAACGCATATTCTAAAGTTCTTTCATGTGTCAAGGATAATAAGATTTATGGCGATTATTTATTTGCAGGTTTCCCGGAGATGTACTTCGCGTTGAATTGTTTTTCTAAAGCAAAATTTCTAGGAATTTGCTATGAGAAGGACATAGCGCTTGTCCTTCGTTTTCGACCATAAAACCGCAATCACTGCACTGAAATTTAGTGGCGCTTGCATATGTTAAACTTATGGCAGGGCTTCGCCTGCTACGTGTAAAACGCCACTTCATGACGAAAATCGCATGTAGATACGGTGAAAGCGGTTGTGCATGCAAAACTCGCACAAAGCGTTATACTGTGAGGGACCCCAGCCGGGTGAATATATGGCAAATTGGTATACGATGCAATTTCACATATGTCGGAGATACCATCTTTTGTGGCATAAAATATTCACTAAGTTATTCCGTTAAGATCGAAGTAAGGATAAATAAATGAAGTCTTTGACGCTGCGACTGCATTTAGGGCGTCAAGGGCTACCTCCAATTCAGACTGACAGTAAAGGTCCAAGAAACGTTACAGCAATCGAAACGCGCTCCCTCGGTAGGCGCCGTCTGGCAGACACGTAGAGAAAGATCAGTGAAATGAGGGCTAAACTGCAGGTCACAAACAACTTATATTTACCGTAGCACTCGGGGTTCAAGCTACTACATAACCAGCTTGATAGCGCTTGCTAACAAAAAGTGTGAGCTCATATTTTCTTTTCCTACACTGGCGGTACTTCAAGCGAAGCAATTTTATCTGCTTTCATACGTAATGAATAAAACGTAGCCTGTGCATATCTGTGTTTTGTTTGGCGTATAAGTGATGCAACGGTCGTTTCAAAAGATGTTTATGTAAGCTGGAAGGCCGTATGGAGATACAGATATGTAAGTCATTCTTTTTCAGGTCGCCCGCCACCTTCGCTTTTTTTTTCTATGCCAATCTTCAAATAGAATGTCAAACACGCATGTGGAATAACCTGAACTTCTGAATATTGCCTGCTTGACACACCATGTTGTTTTGCGTATTACTGCCGTAAGCGTTAAGCCGTAAGAGATGTTCCTGAGGCACTAGAATGATTCAATTTAGGCGCCTAAGACATTCTCTTAGGCACATAAATTATGTCTTATGCCTTACGCGCCATGTCTATTCGCATGCCCCTAGATTTGTGTCTCAGGCGCCAATTTAGGCGCCGAAGACGTAAAGCTAGGGGCGTGCGAATACCAAATTTTCGAACCAAATCGAATACGAATAAATGCTCGAGTACTATTCGAATAGTTTTCGAATACTAATGCACCGTTTTCAGTGGAGCCGTAAAATTCCACAACATTTGATTTGAAGCAGACACTCAGAGTAAGTGACATTACGACTGCTTTTAATCGTCAAAACATTACACAATTATGAAAACTGAGGGAAACACGTATAGTAGAGCGACTGGAGGCTGCGAGACATTTGGCAACTGTAGCTTCAAATGCAGGAGTAACTGCCGTGTTCAAGATGCTATTTTGTCTATAGCTTCTAAATAAATGTGACACATGAAAGTACACAATGTTGAAACAAGCACCACATATATAACCAAACATATAACGAAACAGATAAACCACTTATCCCAGTGCCTTCTCACCAAAAGCAGCTAACCGTCAGTGCCGAATACTGCACGTGGAAAAGAATTTAGACAGACACAACACCTGCCTCTGTTGTTATTCCTGTACACTCGCGCAAAAATTACACTTCTGAAGTCCATGCAGCCGTAGTCCCTTCCTTCAGTTACTACAAGATAAAAGCAGGAACTGACTGATGCAATACACAATGATTAAAAAAAAAAAGAAGAATGACCCCTCTCTGCTCCAACGTTTCGTTCCTTCGGGGCTTTCCCGCCGGTGCTCAATATTAAAAAAAGTTCGAAAAATATCCAGCATTTCGAATGTGCACTATTCTGTTCGAGTACCACGACCTTCTTTATGCATTTGTCACGTCTAACATGACGCAAAAGTTTGGATGGCCATCAGCACTTGTGTCAGAACTCGTGTTCTACATTTCTTGGTTTCGAGGGACCTTTAAGCTACTGCCCATGAAACGCCGCTTTTTGTCAATCCGCATGATGTAGCTTGCACACTCTGGCACTTTCAGTGAGCAGTGCACGTTTAAGAAACGAACTTGCTTGCTGGAACATGAATATATATATATATATATATATTATATATATATATATATATATATATATATATATATATATATGAAAAATTGTCGGAAAGCGTTAATACGCGAAAGTAGAATAGTCGGCTAATAAATATAGATTTAGTGAGCGAATGTTCATGTCAGAAAAAACCATGAATGACATATGTGAGCAATGCTTTATAATAATTAATACAACAGTTACCAACGATTGTCGCCGGTAAAAGTTTTGTGTATGAAACGTTTTAGCCACAGATCACCTCCTAAATGCTAAATTCAATAAAAAAAAAACATTTTGAACGCTCACCTTTCCTGCTCACTGCTGTTACCGCAGGAGTTCCTAACTCCTATTACGTTCCATAAAGAACGCCATGGTTAAGCAGTGCATATTATGTCACATATACTGTTTACTAGTCAAAAATGTAAGTTTATATTAACCTCGTGGCAAAGTGCAGGATAAAGCAAAAAGCAATGCTTTGCGATTCGTGGCTATATCCGGCAGCTCGAGAGCATACCAGACAAAGTATGCGCGGCAAGCTGAGGCAATTCTCCGAAAGGGCGAATGTTGCGAAACGACTAAGCACGTTATACTGAAATGGCAATTCATTAACCTAGAAAGGCCTGTAGAGAAAGCCCAATTTAATGAAAGCTTCTAAATTGGAAATGTATGATAATTCAGCAGTAAGCAGACAAGCTATCAAAGCCCCATCAAGATTAGCGGTGCAAAAAAAGCAACAGGAAATTGCTAGCGTCGTCAGCAAGGGTAATTCTGCAACAGAAATATCAGTTCTTTCGTTAGGGAAAAAAAGGAGTCACTGAACTGAAAGCAGCCAAATTCTTGGCTGCAAAATATGTAATAGCAAATGAGATCAAAACGGCTAAGCTACTATACGTGCCACCGCCTTGTGCAATTATAAAGGAAAATAATTTCGTATCAAGCGACTATGACCTAACTTGCACAGAACGTGTGTCTGCGTGCCAAAATTTCTGCACACATATAACAAACAAAAAACACTCTATTATCATTAGCTTTCTGTCTACGTACTTCAAGAGCGTGACTACTACGCAAACTCAGAAGATATCCGCTTGTATAAAGGATAATGTGATCAGAAGAGAGTCTAGAACGCGGCTAGATTCGTAACATGAATGTGACGGACAGTATAGCCAGCACACTTTCGTTCACTGCGTTGAGTACAAAGCGCTGTCGCTGAGCTCCAGAAGTCCGTTGCATATTTATAAGCAATGAACAAGTTGAAAACGTCTTCTTTTTATGATGTCCAGCATAACTTTCATGCATGTACCATGTACTGCGATAGACTTGCTCTCCAACTGTATCCGAGAGACTGAGCTGTACTGCACGTTATCGAGATGTTGTTACGCGAGAGTGTAGTGTTAAGTTGAAGATCGAGCATGCCATACCTGAGAGAGGACAGAAAAAGACAAGTGAAATTTATGAAATTTGAACGGAAAAAGCCGAATAACACTGTGAGTCGTTGTTTGATTCCGTTGGCCGGGGAGAACCCAACTATAGACCTTTACCGCCAGCTTCGTTCAAGAAGTACTACATTACAGGAGATCGCCGTTCAATCGTGCGTGTAAAAACGTGGTTGACCTCTCCGTCATTGGAACCTGTGTAACACGAAAGTAAAACGTGTCCGTACGCAGTAGTTGAATGTTTACTGTGCATTCATATAAGAGAGCTTGCTCCATGTCTATTGGTGTTTGGCAGCTATAGCACCGTTTAACGTGGATGCACCCAAGTTGACGCTTCATGGCACATCTTCCTTCCGATGACTAACCTCCATGATCAATCAGTAGACAAACTGTTCTGGTAGATGTAGTAGCTAACGGTGAGAGCGTAATCATACAAAGTGGTGTGACAGCCAGAAGAGCGTTGACTAAGATCGCCATTCCACGGCAAGCCAAATAGTAAAGAGCATATCACGGCCGGAATATAGCCCGGCCGTGATAAAATTCTAGAATGGGACGAGGTTCGAAACCTGGGCTTTCTGCGTGGGAGCACAGTATCCTACCTCAGAGCCATGCCGGTGCTTGAAACTGCTTTGCAAAAAGACCCTATACAGTCTTCATGTCGAGAAGGAACCACATTAACATATGTAATGTAGCGTGGTAGAAGAGTAAAATAACAACCAAGTGTCACACAATGCGAATTCTGTAACCAGGCGTCACACAATGCGAATTGCGCAACGAGTGAGTTGTTGAATGTTTCCAACCCATTAGAAAAGGCTCTGCCATAATTCTTCATCGTCATTAGCCACAGCATCAACAAAGTGCACATAATGCCTCACAGGTGTTTAGTAGGTACCACGGTTCTGCGCAGAATGACGAAAAATTGCGTAGTGGCTGCTTCCTTCCTTCACAAAAATTATGATTTATAGCGTAGTGGGTTCCTCGCAAGTGCACTTCTATTGGTTGCCAAGGAAGCCCATAAGGCTCCCATGATCCATTTCCTCAGGGTCTCAATAAAAGTTAATTCCCTCTCTCTACCTCTTTCTCAAGTTAGCGTATGTTATAAAGCGTGGCGGGAGAATGAAATAACTACCGGGCGTCGCACAATGCAAATTACTTAACTAGTGGGTCACTTAAAGCTTCCAACCCATTACAAAAGGCTCAGTCATAATTCTTCATCGTCATCAGCCGTCGCATCAAGAACCTGCACATAATGATTTACAGATGGCACCTCGCTTCTCCGCAGAATGAAGAGTAATGTCGTGGTGGGTGCTTCCAACTTCACAAAAATTATCATTTGTGGCGTAGTGGGTACGTTGCTAGTGTAGGTGTATTAGTAGCCACAAGAGAATTTTTAACGGGCTCTAGAACTGCCACTCTTCGAGCTTTCGCTGTGACTGTGCTGCGCTTTCCGCGCAGCGAGGCCGCCGATGTTTGGGCCAAGGTTGCCACCTGGCAGTGTGTTAAGGCATGGACAAAATTGCACTTCTGCTATTGGAAACGCGCGAATGGGACGGACGCGTTGCAGGAGCTAATCGCGAAGGCCAACCTCATGATGCATTGCTTTGCCGCTCCCAGACCACCGAATTAGGGTATAGAACTTTGAGCGCCAATAAACGATGCATTACTAAGAAGTTTATTTGCGCTCAAAGTTTTATACCATAATGCGATACCAACTAGCCCACCTAGATATCCTGACACCACCCCGCCGACCAAGAGCACTGTGAGAGGATAAAACGCGCGTTTGTAGAGCTTCCAGAGTGTGACGGTAGCGCAGTGGATAACGTGCCCGGCATCTATTGTCGAAAACCAAAAGGTCGTGAGTTCGACTCCCGTTGATTGAACTTTGTTTCTTTAGGTTGGTATTTGCCATCTGATGGCGTGCATTTTTTCCACGTCATTTCCGTGACGGAAATATGCAACTGAAGTCTTGGTGGACGCCGGCATAAAATACTTTCGTGTTAAATAGTTGAAGCCATTCCACTTGGTAACGTGAATGACCAGCGGTGCTGACAATAGGGGCATATATCGGAACCACGTGAATGTGTTGTACGGGCGGAACTACAGTAACGTGCCGGGGAGCTAAAGAAACAAGAAAAGACGCCGTGCCGATGCCGCCCGACGGCGACGTTCCAGGGAATAGCGCACAGCAAAACAGCATAGGAAATAGAAGCGCGTGATACTGGACGTGATCGTAAAGTATGCCCTATATAACTGTCTCTTCTTTGTCTCATACTAGTCGATTACCTCAGCCTACAACGCACTTAAGGAGACCTAAGTACCTGTTGCTCAGCCGCATCGCAATATGCAAAATATAATCTTTTTCAGAACATTATTGTCAAGCCTGTACGTAACTAGTCATGCAGCCTAATGGTGTGCAAGACTTAATGCTGCAGACTAAGGCTGTCATAAATTAAGTTCACACTATATGAACTTTGCGCAGCCCATAAGCAACAGACGCTGTAAGAGACCGAACTAATGTCGTTTTCTTAGTCGTCAAAGAGGGTGATGCAATGACTGAACTAATGTGAAAATTTTGCTTTTACATCAGGTGTTCACACCTACTACAAGCCTGACCTAGGTAGCTTTAAGTAAAATTGAAAGACTGAGGAATATTGTGTTAATCGTTTCACCAAAATGTTCCGTTAACTGCAGGGTCACTTTAATTTGATTATTTTATTATTGTGCCATCACTTTATTGCAACAGAAATTATTACGCATAAATGCATCCAAGCAAGAACGCTGAATTTGCCCCTCTAAGGGAAGTAAAATCATGCGCTCGCTTTCAGAATAAGCAGCTGGATGCGGTGGAGACTGCTGTTGCATATGCTTCGACGATCGCTTGGTGTCGGGCGTGATACGCACGCAATTTTCTTCCTTGAATCGGAGGCTGTAGAAGAGAAAAGGAAAAGATCACGAAGGCGATGACAACGTGTGCTTTGATTTCTTGTGCCCCATAATGCCATTCCATACAACATAGTGATACGTCTGGCTGCGTCTGATAAAACAGAAGTTGAGCACCAACAGGGCATGGTTGCTATTTTATTACTTGCACATGCATTAGCTGCTCCATTGTGCCGATCACTCTTTTTCATCGCGCAAAATGAAGTCGAAGTCCAAGAAGTGGAGAATTTGTTGAAACGTTGAGGCACGTGTTCCACTTCGTATTTTCTGACAGCCTCATGCAGACCAGTCTGAGTGCCTATAGATTTGCGAAGTAAAATTAACGTGCCGCGAAATCGCTCGTATACGCAGACCAATAGGAGAAAGCCTGCATTCCCGGTCTATCCCAGATTTTGCGCTTAGTCCTTATGTCACATTAAACGCATTCTGGCTTGTGCGGAATATATATCACGTGCCAATATGCAATTTCCATAGAGGCGAACTAAATCGCGCGTAATAATCTAAACGCTCACGGTAGCAGCTGTGCAGTACGGCGGTACGTCGCGAGGTGCTACAGTGTGCGCGCGCTTGGGGCGCCTATTGTACTAAAAGGCGTCGCGTCTTTTTTTATGTCGGTGGAAATATAGGACAACACATGCGTGGCTTACGTGTATTTGTGCCCGGGTGTCTCGCTTGAGGTAGCGTGCATTGCGTAAAAACATCAAACGATTTGCCGTTTCAACATGTGGATCTGAATAGTACTTCTCATTGACGTGGTTTGTGCAGTTTCATCTGGTAGGAAATGATGGATAAAAACTCAACCCAATTCCACGAAGTGAAATCTGAGGGAACAGCGGCGCTGCGGTCGTTCCCTCGGTGTTTTTCTGTTTCGCTGTGATTCCCAGTGTTTTTTTCCTGTGTTTCCATGTTGTATGTGTGTATTGCTATGATTCGTGGTGTTGTTATTTATGTTTAACTGCGGTTATTGCGCGTTTCGCGATGGTGAACTCCGCTTTATCTGCAGTTTCATTTGCGCCTCCTTCTCTCGAACCTCGGGGTTCGCGGCTTCTCTCCGCCGCCGCTTGGCTTTCGTTTCCTGCTCTCGAAGGCCGGGGTTTGTTGCTCGACGTCGGCGCTGCAACTTTAGCCGTGCGGAATCCAGCGCCGTCCTCTGGCGCGCTCTCTCATTGGTCCGCTCCTGCCCCGGCGCTTTGGTCATGTGACCTGCGTGGCGCAGCTTCTCCCCTCCCCTCTGTTCCTGGTCCCGTGACCTGCATCTGCAGGTCACTGCAGGTCTGAGCGAGCCCATCTACTCCTATGAGGATAAGAATCAGTATGCTTTGACGGAATGTACCACATTTTTGTTTAACAACCACCTCTAGCAAACTAGATGGTATGGTTTCCTACACTTTATACACAATTGTCTGCTTACCACTTTTACACGTTTATCTGGAATTCGCTATAGAAGGCTTCTTAATAAATCTTAGTGACGTCAAGATTTAGATTAGTTGGTACTGCGTAACTCAAAGTTAGCAGCGCCAGTTGGTGAAACGGAACAGAAAGATTTACCGGCATCGTTAAAGAAACTGAGAAACAGCGCAGCGCCCTACTTTCGTAAGCTGTTTTAAGATGCGGAAAGTAAGAACAGAAGACAACGAAAATAAAGGAATTCATGACTATCACGGGGATCAAGATGACTTTAGCATTGGGCAAACATTCATTTTAACGATGATACACGTTGAACTTTTGCAGTAGAACCAAAGTGCGGAAATATTTATCGGAATATATATATATATATATATATATATATATATATATATATATATATATATATATATATATATATATCCCCAGAGATAGCGCCAAAGATAACGGCGAGCCGAACTGTCGAGTTCGGCTCGCCGAATGTAACACAATTCTTTCCGTTGTAGCGACAGACTGCTGGCTGTAGCCGCAGTCTTGCTCGTTTTCACGATGTCTGCATGCGACACGTAATGGGATATATATTCGAGAGTACAACTATTTTTGCTTGCATTTCTATTCTTTCCGGAACAAGAAACGGACACAAGTTTGAGGCCGATCTGAATGGTTCACTGAACTAATGCGCAATCTACAGTTGAGTAACATTTGTGTTAATTAAAATAATATTTGTCAAAAAAATAAGAACATCATACACTAGGTATACTGATCGTTCGTCCACGTAAGCGGTCATCAGTCTGTCTTTATCACCACAAGGGAACGGGCTGAGATTTTTGCTTACGTGAAGCACCGACATCTTTGCGAACAAAAAAAAAAGTGCTTCATGTTTGTTGTTTACTGGCAACTATTGCTAGTATTTGCTATTGATAGGCTACTGATGTCTTATTACTGCTCGAAAAATTATGATGATTGTTGATGCAACCATGTTCAAGGAGGAGGAAGGGAAGGAGGAAGGAGGAGGAAAGGACGAAAAGACATGCAGGACAACCAGACGCGCGTGCGGTTTGGCACTCTACACTGTGGGCAAGAGTTTAACTGGCTTGCAGACTTTGTGAAGGCAGAACAGACTCAATGGGTATTCGTACAGGGATGCCAGGAATGACTACTTCACAATGTTGAACGTAACTGATAGTGTTGAACGTAATTGGGAGCATTATGTGGCCATATGCATGAAGTACACTGTGTGCATAATGCTTAAAATTCTGAAGGATTTATGTTACGATGTTCATAGCAGTCAAGACGAGTATAAATACGTCAATGCTATAGCGGATAATGCAAAGCACATCTTCCAAAAAAAAAAGAAAAGACATATTCATAAACCATATAACCATATTTTCAAAAGCAATTCAATGCAACAAACTGATTTTGTCATTCTCAGCACAGCATACGCTCCGATTTCGACCGGCCTTGGATGGGAATGGCAAGCTTTCGGAAAACATTCCTATTTTTATTGTGCAATTGCTTGCGCCCATGAATCATCAGTGACATTTCGCCATAGTGCGCGTGTGCGCGACATAGTGCGTCTGTGCCTGTCTTTTTATGCAAGTTCGGGTCTTTTTGTGTTATTACTGAGAAAATCCTCTCTCGTCATGTGACCGAGTCGTTGGTCACGCAAAATGACGCGTGAACAACACTGGCGACGCGGGAAAAACGTTGTCGCTAGCCGGCACCGATAAGCCGGAAGCATTTGGCGATCGATGAAGCGTCGCCGTTAAGAGTCACGTCTGTCGACTTTAACGCCATTTTCGGCTCTACTGGCCCAATTTTCTGCACTTTTTTGCTTCCTAGGTACGCGTGGTGGGGCAAGCAGCTCTTGGGGAAAGAAAAATCAATCAAGAACACGGCGACTATTAGGGGAAGGCGCAAACCAAGCGTTACGAGCGATCTGCAACACGTGCCAAGCAAGAACGTATATACGCTCAAACAGCACAAGTTGAAGCAAACGTTCACAAAAGGAGCCTCAATGGCTAGATCGATCCAAACGCCCACACGAGGGCACAGTTCTCTTCTTCCAACGGATGAAATCAATTTCTGCACGGCGCAGTGTAACAAGGCTTAGCGTCGCGCGTGATGCATTATTCTATCGAGACACGCATGCTAAGTAAAAAGCCGCAAAAATGTGTAAACGACTACGCAAAACCAGTATTTTTTTTCTTCCTTCCTATTGCTTAAACACGATATACCTTGTCTAAAGCGCTCGCAAAGGCCGAGTAATTCCCTGCCACCGCTGTCCGCTTCCGCCCTTGAGGGATGATCATTACGGTGGACAAAAGCGAGCTATACTTGAATCAGGAAGGGTGTGGATGAAAACCGTTTCTCATTGAGCGCCACACTTTAGGGCCGAGTGCTTTCCATTGGTTTTGCTGAGTCGCCATACAGGCTGAACACACCGATGGAAAGAGTTTCTATAAACTGAGAAATGAATTCACTGTTACTCGAGGTAGGAGCTGATTTGCGATCTCCGGCCTTCGCTTTCATTTCAGCATTTCTTGCGGTTTCGCTTGCAGAGGAAATGGGTGCGCTAGAGGAAGGGACAAATCGAAATGGTTATGCGGCTGACATAGAAGAAAATTATGCGGACCAGCTACATTAATCTCGTTGTTCAGAATGCGTCTTTGAAGTGCAGGTAGTAGTCGCACTGCAGTCATTATTGGAGATTGCGCGAACGCTGATAGTTTTCGCTCCCCGTAGTCATCTTTTGAGCCATTAATTTGGTCCTTCGACAACGAAACTGTGATTCATCATAGCCCGCTTAGGTGACTGAAGTAGCTGCGAGATTCATTCAGTTAGGGTTTTCAGAGGATTAAGCAACGTTGTTTACTCTACTATTGATACCCTCCGGGAAAGCGGATCGTTTGAATGCGAGAGCGTTAAAGAGCTCGTTTCGCCAAAATTCCGGTGTTGCCGCCGGCGTCGGTGTTGGCGTTGGTGTCGGCGTCGTCGATTGTGAGCGAAAACTCAGCGCTGTAGTGAGACAAAATTCTAGATGGATGCAAATAAAGGATTAATTGAAATCTTCGGTTGGAGCGTGAATCGGACCCACGAATTCTGTATGGCAAGCAGGTGTTCTACCACAGAGTCACGCCCGTGCTTGAAACTTGTTTGTTAAAATAAAAAACAAAATTGATTAAAAAAAAATTGGCAGATCCCACGTACTGTGGTAGTCGATGTTATGCGAAGCATGTGGCGGGTAGATGACTGTGGCGTAACTTTTTTTACTGAGCGACACGTTACAAAATGACGCTAAAGATTTGTATATATTTTACACGCACACATATATATGTTGAAGAGCCGCATATGTGTTATATAACCAGTTGTTCACGGTTGGGTAACGCAGCCAATGGCAACGTGGGTATTACCAAAATTAGAAGCGGTAAGCTGATATGTAGTGCTTTACACGTGTCCCGAAAACGCACTCACGTTTCACGAACCTGTGTGCATGTGTGCAAGAAGTTCTTGATAGTTCTTGAACAAGGGCATCATCACCATGATCAGTGAGCACCAGCAGCTGGTCATGACTTGTTATAGGATCCTGTCGTGATCGTGGTGACGAGGGGTCCATGTGTAGTGAAGTATGTCGTATAGTAGAGCTGTTGGAATTCGTGGAGGCCTCGGTCATTTCGTCGACAAATTATCTGTCGACAGAGCCGGCGACACGTCCGAACCTGAAGCCACCCTTCCTGTTTGTGAAGTATAGGCCGTCGAGGCTGGTAGGCCTGGATAGTGCTACGTAGACCAACTTCAGTGGATGGTGTTTGTCGTATTCGTAGACTACCTGGGCGTATGTGGCCCACGTAGCCTAGTCTACAAAGCGGCTGTCAATTAATCTGGCATCATCCTCGGTCAGCATGAGGCCATCGCCCAGCTTCGTAAGAAATGAAGAGGACACTGCGTCGTTCTGGTGGACGAAGTGCACTTTACGGTGCTGTGATGTGGATATCATATGTAACATTCGTTAATGTGTTCCTCTGGGGTCGAGCAATGTTCCAATATAACTTCCTGAATCATAGGAATACAAATGTAATGTTTATTAGACTGCTATAAAAGAGGAGCCAACAGTGGAACTACAGACGTTCATGTGATATGACGCCTGTATCGTAGGAGTACACATCGTAGGAGTATCATGTAGTGTTTATTGCTGTCTAGTAAAATGAGATAGCCAGCACAAAAACCACAATTGACGTTGTACCGATAGTACGCCTGCGTAGGCTGTTTTTCCAAGCCAGTTTACAGACCTGGCGTGGCTCAGTGGTAGAATACCTGATTGCCACGCAAAATGCTTGGGTTCGATTCCTGCTGGGATCCTAATTTTTATTATTTCCATTCGCTGAGTCAACGCTGCCGATGTTGGTTTTCCTTAACGCTCTAGCATTTAAGTTACCAACGTCTGTTCTCGCCGTTCCTGGGTAGATATAAACTGTCGATCACCTGTGGCGCATGCCCGCACACCGCGGCCCGTGGTAAACGGGTATGTGCCACACGTGTCTAGTGGAAAGGGTTTGACGACGTACGCGACAGGATTTTAACGTTATTCATGTCATGACCCGGCAATCATGTTCGTCAAATCCTCTTACCCTCTCATGCAAATTTTGGTCCACACCAACTTAAGGAGGCGATCATGAGAGCACCCAGACGTAGGCGGCTAGATAGATAGATAGACAGATAGATAGATACGTAGATAGAAACGCTCAAAGTGCCAGAGGTTCGCTAAGAAATGGTTTGCATTTAAAAGGTCAGGTACTACGGGGAGTGTCCTTAGCGCATGTAATATGGCGTGGCAGAAGCGCGGAATCGCACCAGCCGTCAAAACATGGAAATTGCGCAACGAGCTGTTGGATTATAGGCCTAACAATTGCAAAGCGCGAAGGTATAATTAATAATCATCATCATCAAGCGCAAGATCAGCGCGCGCAGCTACGCAGATGCGCGTGTTCTTTTAGGCACGCGTACTGGATAATTCGCCAAGTCGCAAAAGGAATAATCGTAGCGTTGTGGGCCCTCGCAACAGTACTTGCAGCAGGCATTCTCGAATAGGTCGAAACGGCGAATGTTATGCGCACAGACGTCCCTCTCTACTGCGGCACGGTTCACATTGACAGTACAGGTACATGACAGCAGCAATGTAGACTGCAATGGAAGATATGAAATTACATTATGCTGGAGGAACGAATATGTCGTTGCCGACATAAAAACAAGGCGCTTTCACGGGGCTTTACAGGCTATTTACAATCCTACCTACACAAGAAGGGGTCTTCCAAATATACGACGACACCACACTGGAGTACGTACAAGGGGGTCACGCCGAAGTTGTCAGTATGGCTGCCCTCATCATCAAGAATCATAGAGAACAAGCGTTAACCACGAAAGGTCGGGTGTTTTTACTGCGATAGCAATTATATGGACACTTTTCGACTGGTTTTTGCTTTCGGCGTCGCCGTCAGGTTTCGTATAAAGTCCAAATCGATAACATCTCCCCGAGAATCGTATGTTCCACCCACGGGTAAAAGCCGGCGAGCGGGGGCGACGAACGCGGCTGAACGCGGCGCATGCGGTAACATCACCCCGTGTGGCAGGCCTGCTCTCGGTTGCTGCTCAAGCAGAGAGGAAACGCCCCGCCTGTCTTCAAGGAACGTGATGGAACGCGGGGAGGGCGTAGAGCTGCGCGCCGCTGACGCCGCCGCCGCACAATAATTGCGGCGCGCCGCCGTTTGTCCTTTCTTCTAAACCGAACGCCCAATGGTGACATAAAATACATCACTTCACCGGGATGCTCATCTCGATGTAGCTATGTAACATAGCTTGTGCAAGCATATGATTATTCAAGGGCTCGTTTATCTTTGTTAGACACAACATTAATGAGAACTAACAGACAACTGTTAGTTCTCATTAATATAGCTTGTGCAATGTCATTTTGACGTCACGAAGCTTTTACAACTCTCGACACCAATCATAGGGACGAAATCCACTTCAACCATGGAGAAAAAAAAGCACATAACTCAGTTAATTGTTAAGTATTGATATTAAAAAGACAGGCCGTGCAAACGCTGACACAAGATAGAAGTCAAGAGAGTGAACAGTTATTACTCACCTAGACCGCCACGTGCACCTGCTTGATATGTATCGCCTCTTGCCTGGGAATGCACAGATTAGTATTTGTGCCTACCTTCTTTTCCGCCGCTGTATGATTTTTCAGTTGTTAGCGGCACTTGTGGCATATTGACTACTCTCTTGAGACCGTGTTTGTCTGCTCTGTCTTTTTAAAGTGCCACAAAATGGCCTCTGAAAATACAAAAAATGCGGGCAGTTTGCACTGAGTCGCGCAAAACTCGGCACAGCGAAGGGCGGGCCCCCGAGCTGAACTGACATTATTACCGGTGGAACCACTGTGCCAACAATGTTTGCGTTTTCGCAGCACCAATAGCGGTAACCATGACCCTGGTCCTTTAGCTTATTTGCTCACATTTTGACCATCAGTTAGTGACACTCATTTATTCGCTCCTTCTGGGCACTTCATTGTATTATGGAGAATTTACGGTTTTTTTTTTTTTGTTGAGCGGTCCAGGTACCACAAGGAACAAATTAAGTATTGGAATTTTTACTTAAGTATAAGCTTCTAATAATAATAATAATAATAATAATGCCCACCTACCCATGAATTTCGGGGATTGGCAATGAAGTCGTCATTATTACCTGCACAAAATTGTTGGCTGCACACCGAATTAGTCATTCACTGATGCATGCCGATAATCTAAATCGAAAAAAAAAAACAAAGTTCTCGTAGGGCGTTACCTGACGCAGAAACACGCACATTTCTTCTCGATTCAGTGCAACCACAATAACAAACCAAGCAGAGCAGCAAGAGTATCGCAAAGACAAGTTCAATTATGTCAAAAACGCGTTTGCTTTAACAACAATTAGAATCTGTTTTATCGACAAGCGACAACTATTGCTTGGAAATTCTTGTAAAGAGCACGCTCTTATCGACGCACCGTGATCAAAAAGTGTCGCTCTCTAAAGTGGCATGCATATTTCAGAGAATAAACTGTTAATATTACCGCCGAATTCATGACGCAAACATACCAATCTTCGTGCAGCACCGGTACTGCAACGGCATCAACAAAAAGAGCAAGGAAAACAAGAATGAACGCGTCCACCACGCCTCTCATATGCTCTTACATCGCCTATAGTCTAATAATATTAATATTATCTGGGGTTTAACGTCCCAAAACCACAATATGATTATGAAAGATGCCGTAGTGGAGGACTCCGGAAATTTCGACCACCTGGGGTTCTTTAACATGCACCTAAATATAAGTTCTCGGGCCTCAAACATTTTCGCCTCCATCGAAAATGCAGCCGCCGCGGCCGGGATTCGGTCCCGCGACCTTCGGGTCAGCAGTCGAGCGCCATAACCACTACCCCACCGTGGCGGGGCCCGCCTATATTCTCTAAGAGGGCCCACGAGATTTACTCTTTTTCACAGAGCCAGCAAGAGGTCATCCACCGGTAGCAAACGCTGTAACACCTCGATAAATGCCTCTCCGTTTATCTTCGCAACAGTAAAGTAACTGCGAATAAAACCGGCTCTTACTGCTGTGCATTAACGCGTGTCAGACAATTAAGAATGAATCAGTCGGGATGCCCATTAACCCAATCGCGGATGCCTTAGAGGAGGTCTTCTCATCGACTGTGAGGTATATCAGCAACAGCGATAAAGGCAACGTCAAGGAAGAAGCTGGTAGTATGAACTTCTTTAATTTGGCTTTGGTTACTGGCTGGTGCATTTTTCCTGGCGAAGGACATACTCGCCTAATCAGTTAAGACCTTCTATTAGATAGTAACGTTCTTCAATCTTTCTGACAAACGATCGGTTCCGAATAGCCTTAGTGGCTAGCTTCATGTCCTATTGTCTCGGATACAACCTTCAATGTTATTTCCCTGAGCCACTCAACTAAATGAAAAGAAATCCGTCTAGCCGATTTCCAGCCGAATCACATCCGAATCACATCCGAATCAATCACATCCGAATCACATCTAGCCGAATCACATCCTTGATGTGATTTTCTTTCTTTGTCGCGTGTAAGGCTGCTCTTTTTTGTTTTAGATGCTGCGGCAGTTTACGAAAGAGACCGTAGCACATTTTGTCCCTTGTTGTCAACCGCTCGTACTGTCTTTATTTTTTGTATTTGGTGTGGCTGACTTACACGTGCGCGCTATTGTTTTAGAAAAGTGTACCGTGCGTGTAGTCATTATTGAAGGCACAGTATAAAATGCATTGTGGGCTTTACGTGCCGTTCCATTTTTCTGCGTGGGTGTACGCAGCAGATGTACACCACTGGGGGAACCTTCTCTGGCCGCCTGGCAGTAGTGACTGGCGGAGGAGGAGACATTGGTGGCGCCGTCTGTCAGCTGCTTGCAGAGAAAGGAGCCCGCGTTGTCGTCGCTGGCCGCACAATGGAGGCACTCGAACCCGCAACTGCGACCATGTAAGGGTAGAGGCCACCAAAGTGGCGCTGAGTTCAAACTGCGCCAGACCCGTAGCTTCAGAGGCTTCGACAAATGTTCCTATTTCGTTTAATGTGCGCTAAATGAGGAAAATAACATCACAGTCACCCGTCGCTCTGAAACAGTGATTCTTGTGGTAATGTCAGCGATCCAGTTAATGGCGACAGACAAACAAAGTCCATGCTTGTGTACCTGTATGACTGCTATCACATTAGTGACGACCCGAAAGCGACGCAACAGATCGGGCAGTGATGCCGCCGCTATCGAAAGCATCTAGTCGCCGAACGATTGCCATATCCGTAGTTTCATTAATGACTTTACGCGTATTCTAGATTACCCGCACATGCATGGTTATATCCTCCTGAGACTAGAAGGCATAGTCACTTTTTTAGTTGGCTTTTATGACGCGTTGCTATGGTGATTTCTTTGTTACAACAGCTTAGTTCACTGAGAGATAGAGAGCACCCATACATGTGAACAGAGTGGCTGGCTGTCGTGTCTGTTGTGATGTTGTGTTATATTGCATAATAGCGGAGAGAAAAATAGAAAATGAAGATCCCTCAAATTTTCTAAGATTACGGACTTGGATACTCTGCGTGGCCTACACCTTCAATATATAAATGCTCAACCACATAATTCCATCCATACGAAACTGTGTGCTTGCGTGATTCCCCCGATCAGTGATATGAAGAAAATCATTGCGCATGTTTACATGTAACAAGTAAATGGGCTTTGCTTTGACTCGTATCTCGTTTCTTAAATAGCCTCTCTCAACCACAACGCCATATGCATACAAGTTGATGTTCCGACGCAGCCTCGGAGGAGCGCTTATTCGAAGACGTGAAGAAGTTAAGCCCATTGGCAGCCCGTATCGTGGCCAATTGTGTCGGCCCTGTGGACGTGTGCGAACCGATGGCTGTCGAGATGACCGAGGGCAGCTTCGACCATTTGGTGCGGGTCAATTTCATGGTATTTATTCCAAACGTCGCTGGAATCGCTTTGGGGCTCACTACTGTATTCAGGTCACTTCGCGTTCAACTATATACTGAAAGCAGGATCGCGGACTTGATTGCCGACCGCGGCGCCTCATTAACTGCACAGGCGGAGGAGAAGAGTAAACGTTTATTCCGAGAAAGCACAGTGGGCGCCCTAGGTGGCCGGGCTCGTTATTTCAGGTAGCCGCGGGCCATGAACATCTTTCGAGACAGCTCTATCATGCTGCGCTGATTCTTCGGTGCTGGGTCTGACAGCCTGACCTCCCACTACTCTTCGGTTATTGCTTGATCGCCCTCGGCGCTAGGTTTTCTCACGCATCTCCTTACCATATGACATAGGCTGTCTGCAGCATCACAGTGCATGCAGATATATGGGTGCTCGGTCGGGGAGATTCGGTGCATTAGGATACCGTCACCATATGTATTGGTTGAAATATTCTGGTGGTTACTGCATCCTGCCTAGTTAGGCTGGGATGAAGTGGTGGTTAACTTCTTTCTAGCCTGCAGTGCTACAAGGCGTCGGAGATAGAATGCGAAAATTTCTGTTCATATTTGAAGTTTGGCATTCCTTCGCATAGAACCTACGCGGCAACTGGCGCAGCTGCATCGCAGCGTTTGACATGAAAACCGACATAGGAGCGATGTGTTCTTCTTCGTGTAATAACCGAGCAGCTTTATATGTGTAATCACTGTGACTTATCCTCCAATGACCAGGTAACCACTACAAATCGGTGGGCCGATCACTGAGGCAGTGCAAAATCAGGTGAGGTGCAGAAAGTTTGCAATGCCTCCGATCTTGGGGGCAGTGAAAAACCGCATCAGGTGCAGAAAACTTTCGGAGGGGGCTGCGGGATCAATAAATCGATTGATAAAAAAAGACGGCTTTCGCCTTCGAGTTGCCTTACGCGAATGCATAAAATAACCTATAAGTTTGATTTGGTATTACTCGACTTATTATACTTTCCTTTGGGATATTGATTATATACAGCCATCATGTCTGGTTTATTTTGTCATACGTATTGTGCTCTCTGTGGATGGTGGCTCTAAATGTGGCCTCATTTATCATGGCTAATATCCAGGAAAATTAGCCGCCTCTTTCGAAGGTGTATTCAGCAGAGCATGTCGTGTTAATGGCTTTTCAGCCTCATCCGCAATTCCTGACGAGCGAACTGCGCTATGCCGTTTCTTCGCCACGGGCTGATAATGCCTCCGCTGATTCTTTGCTGGAAATGACGGGTACATTGTTCGTCTAGTACATATTCTATTTGGAGATTGCCAAGAATATTTTGCTGCTATCTAAGGAAGCATAAAACCACGTAATGTAAGATAAATTACGAATGTTTCGTGTTCGCAGTACGCACACACGCAATCTCGCGTGACACGGCAGTGATCCATAGTATTTCTGATGCTCGTTATACCATACTAGGAAAATATAATCAGCCTAACTTTCCCTCGACCTCGGAATTAATGAAAGTACGGTCATACTACTGCGTTTCTCATACTGGAAATTAAACGAGTGGATCCAGTCCATCTTTTGGTTTAGAGTCGGGACTCTCTGTCTACTTTTTCTGTGCACGTATGTGACGTGTTTTTTTTTTCGGACGAGTTCTCCTCTCTCCAGTTTGCGAATCGTGAATTGATTGACGACAGTGGCAACGTGAACACAAGTACTCTGTCTGCTAAAGGATATGCAGTTGAAGTTGCTGTCAGCTTCAAGAGTCAGTTGACCATTGCATATTTTTTCTTATCAATTCGAGATACGTGGTCCAACATACTCGTACATATGCTGCTGTTTTGAAATATTTCTTGGCAAATCCTTTTGACGGAGTGCCTGGCAATAAAGCCTGCGCGTCAAACAAAGCCTGTAATGGCATGTAGCCCTTTCTCGGGCAACCCCTCACTCGTGCATGTCTTCTTGAGAGGCGTTGGAATGCAAAACACCCTTTTCTATTCTGCTGCGCATTATAGTGTCACGGGGTCGTGACGTGGACGAAGGCAGCAGACGGCGTGTGCGAGAGGAAACTCTTTATTTTGCCGAACTTGTGGCCTGGAGACGACCGTCAATGTCTGTTGTCTTTGTCGTCGTGGCTTTTGGCTTGTCCGGTAGGGGTCCGTATTGCGGAGGTAGTCCTTGCAATCTGCGGCTGCCTCTACTGTCACTGATGGAGTCGGTGTCTTCGCGACGTGGGCTGGGTTCACAGCTTGACGGGGGCGTCCGGAGCGTGAACGAACAGCACCTCCACCATATGACACGGCGTCGTGACGTGTTCGAAATGAAACTTTATTTGCCCGAACTTGTGGCCTCGGAACGGAAAACGAAACTACAGCAAGAAATGCACGCTGTATACTGATATCGGCGAACAGAGCGTCGGCCGTCAATAATATGATCTGTGGTAAGGCGCGCCGGCGTTTATACATGCGGCATCGAGCATTCGAGCCTTATCGCTGGTGGCTGCGTGAGTTCCAGAATAACCTCAACAGTTCGTGTTTGCACGCTGAAGCCCATCAGAGAATTTCAAGATAATCTGGAAAGTTAGCAGACATTAGGGCGCGGATTGCGCAAGCCAGCGGCTACGCGTGCAACGGACTAGTTACGCAAAAAATTTCACCTTCTCCCACTAAAGAGAACCATGTGGGGATGCGAAGGAGCGCATGGGTCGACTTCAAGTTCCGTTCATCAAGGGTACCTTGCCCGATGTTAACGCGTCCTTGCATGTGAAGCACACCAAGAATTCACTGTCGTTGCTGTTACTCGTCCCGAACTCTTGTTGGAACACACCACGCGGGTTCATCGCGCGTCTGCAGAATCTCGTTCCCCGACGCCATCACGTGATTGCTGAGAGAGCGAGGCCACAGCGTCTTACCCAGCCTCTTACACATGCCCGAACGCGCTAGCGCGCGCCAGCACACGTGGTTTTGTCTGCGTTACGCCAAGCTAGGACAGCATACGGCAGCCCGGGTCCCTAAAGTGTTCTGCACGTATCATCATCAAGACGGTCGAAGAACAAGACGAAGAAGACTTCTCCTTGGCGCGAGCGCGCGCTCTGCACGTATCATCATGAAGGCGGTCGAAGAACAAGACAAAGAAGACTGACTTCTCCTTGGCGCGAGCGCGCGCTCAATATGTTACAGGTGGCCATGGTAGGTTTTAGAAAGCGGACGGTCGCCAATTGAACTACGGGCAAAGCCTAGCGCAAAAGCTGCTTCGCATCTAAGAGCATCGTCCCGATGCTTGTAACAGAACATGGACGGGGAAAAAGTGCATACACAAATAAAGTACAACAATAAAGCAAAATGTAGAGTTCTAATGTTTGCTGACGCGTATCGAACTGCTTTAGGCGCACGATATGGACGACTTGAGGTCGTGCGAGGCGCCGCTGAGAGTTCGTGATGCCGTCCGGGATGACCTCGTGTCTAGAGCGCCGAGACGTCGAAGCACATTGTATGGCCTGAAGTATCGCCGAAGAACTTTTTCACTATGTCCACGTCGGCGTATCTGCGTCCTGACCCAAACACGGTCGCCAGGCTGGTATTCAACGAAGCGTCCTCGAAGTGTTGTCCTACCGGTGGGCGGTGTCTGGCGGCGGAACTGCTGCGGCGGTGAGGCGTCTTGACGGGGGTGCGGAGGGGGTGGGGCGTTGCGTCAGGCTGCAGCAGTATTTGGCTCAAACCTAGGGATCAAAACGATGGCCAAATCTCACCCGAGTAGCCAAGGCGTTTTAGCTGCCACCACCAGCCTAAACTACGCAGACAAGCTGGCGCAATGTAGTGAAACCTCGCAGGCCTGGTTAAAACAGAGCATCAATATGTTTGAAGAAAGAATAACGTATTTGCTTCTTTTCCCCTAGCAGGGCAAAATTTTCCGAAATTTTCCTTTCTCTGAAGCATTGTTTCTTGTAGTTTTATCCAATTGAGAAATAAAGCTATATTAACTCAGTCACGTGTGTCATCACCGATATGTAATTGTGTAATTACAATGCATACCATTTCATCACGTTGGCCCGCTTCTGTCGTCGCTGCAACATTGTTTGCACTATCTTTGTTTCTTTGTTGGCCTTCTGCTTTACAGCAAATCACTGCTCTATAGGAAGAACGTCGCTGAGATGTCTTGGATGAAGCAGATATACAAAGCAAACAGGTACCGAATATCGCAAAATCCTGCAGATCCCTCACATTTTGGGAATCGATTTCACATGAAGCAGTCAACGTGTACGATCCAATTTTTTTTTTTGTTGTTGTTGTTTTGGGCCAGGTGTCATGAGGTGGATCGACTTCTTTCTGTAAATTGAGTAGTTGTGCCCGAATCGTGAGCCTACCAGGAGCATGGAGCCCACTGGCGTCTAAAGGGTAGCTCATGGTCCGACGTAATGTCGCCACTCAGGTTAGAGCAGAGACGTCAGTTTTATAGGCAGGGAGTGCACACTTCGATGCGATGATGGGCATATCGTAAGTAGCAGTCGTATGCGTTTTCGTGCAACGCTTGAATATAGCTTGCGGCTTCATAGCTACACATATCTATAGTGTTTATTATACTGACATAAACACGGATGACCAACACTGCAACCTCAACTCGCGTTGCCTTGACATGGCGCTTGTATAAGGTCCTTTTTCCTAAGCAGCTTGAAACACTGGCGTAGCTCCGCGGTAGAATACTTGACCGCAATACAGAATGTCTGGGTTAGATTTCGGCTCAAGCCGTAATTTTTATTGTTTGCTTCCATGAAGATATTTCACCTGTCGAAGAAGCCGCCGACGTCGGCACCGCATTGTCTGCGAGACGGGCTCACTCACGCTGTCGCGTTCACATTTCCGAAGTGTGGGTTGATATGTAATGGAATCACCTGTGGTGCATACCCACACGGGCTGCGGTATGGGGGGATGGCCATACGTGACTGTTGGAAAGGGTTTCATTATGTGCGCGACAGAGAGGTTAGGACATTCTTGTCATGACCTGCAAATCGTGTTCGTCATACATTTTCGTTCTCTTATGCCAAATTTGCTATATACCTAGTTAAAAAAAATAGGGCCACGACAGCGCCAAGACGTAGGCGGCTTAGATAGATAGATAGATAGATAGATAGATAGATAGATAGATAGATAGATAGATAGATAGATAGATAGATAGATAGATAGATAGATAGATAGATAGATAGATAGATAGATAGATAGATAGATAGATAGAGAGATAGATAGATAGATAGATAGATAGATAGATAGATAGATAGATAGATAGATAGATAGATAGATAGATAGATAGATAGATAGATAGATAGATAGATAGATAGATAGATAGATAGATAGATAGATAGATAGATAGATAGATAGATAGATAGATAGATAGATAGATAGATAGATAGATAGATAGAAACGCTCAAAGGGCCTTTGGTTCGCTAAGAAATGATTCGCATTAACAAAAAAAAAAAAGAAACACCACATGGACCGGCATGGTGCTTGCCCACACTGCTTCGTATGCGATCGATATGCAAAGCTGCTAAATAGTATATTGTGTAACCTCAATAAAATAAAATATACACATGTGTATTGTCAGCGAATTTTTGTTCATATTAAGAAATGGCATACATCACATTTCCCTATTTGTGTTTTGCAGAGGTAAGTACAAGACTTGAACGTCCGGAGGTCGACTATATAAAGCGACTACTTCTATAAGTTCTTGACTCTGTGGATCGTCGACACACTTGTTCTTCTATTACGGAGGATTATACACCCGAGCACAATGGGCAGGGTGTGTTGCGCAAACTCAAAGTGGAAGATCATATCAAAGGAAAGCCCATATTATTCATTAGTACGTATATACAGTCAAAGCCACTTATAACGATATCGGTTTTAGCAATTATAGATTGTAACAATGAGATGCTGCTCCACCGTGAACTTGTGTATGTTTTCTATGGTGAAATAACCCGCTTATAGTGCCCCTCCCCCCGCATTATCCGTTATAGTTCTGGATGCTGGTGTCCGTGCCGAAAGGTAATGGAATGCGAAAGTTTAAAGCAGGAAGAATAAGAGGAGAAAATGAAGCTTCTTCACCCCCCCCCCCCCCCCCCATTAACCCAACGGACAGCGCGCTCACACAGTGGGACCGGTCCTGTAGCTTTCTCTGTATTGCCAAGCCATGCGTGCAAGTCGTGACCCTCGCCGTGGCAGTAGCCCCTTCGGATTCACGGTATGCTTCGGTGCATAATTTTTGACAAGTTGTACATGCGTGTTTTGTTTGTTTGCATTCGTTAACTAAAGTCGCCTTAGTCTCTTATGGAGGTACGCATGTATATATGCTCGTGCTTTCAAGCTATTCTTTCTTCAGAGATGACAAACCGATTCCTGAAGCAAACTGGAAGATGTGAATGTATTTCGGGGGACCTGACAAAATGCAACACAAGGTTCTACCCGTCTTCCTCTGTGAGAAATAATAACTTCAGGTGTGCAGCGCATTCGTTTTGAAATCAGTGTTTTTACAACTTAATTGTTGAACTATTGTAGCCATATTCCTGTAAAATTTCTTGTTTAAATCAATACAAACGCTTAACTTCATGCTGTCGAGCGATATTACCCAAAAGTAAGACCTGCAATTAATTTCCCCTTGTTTTTATGGAAACAACACTACACGTGGCAAAGCATGCAGCAGGGATTGAAAAATGCTGCTCACGCAGGTTTGCGGCTGGCCGCACGTTATGGTTCAATGACATTCATCGGTTTCCTAGATTTGTGGTGCTTATTCGGTAGGTGCGCAGTTTGTGCTTCAAAAGAACAAAAAAAAAAGAAAAGATAGAATTGTGAAATGAAAACTCTTTACCGCCAGCGCTTGGTGTGGTCTCTTGTTTGCGGTTTGTCCTGTTTGAGCTGAAATTTTCACCTTAAAAGGCACATCCCGAGTCGCATATTCTTTCCGAACTGGAGCCCGAACACTTTGTAGGCTGTTTCGCCTAGCTTTTTATATGTGGAGGGTACTTCCGCAAAGCTACGTAGGAAAAAGCATGTGCTCGTATAAGCGACTACGCACCAGTCAATGTGTGGCAGAATCGTAGGAAAATGCGCCCGGAATTCCACCTGCCAACGCAGTCCGGACCACCACATGTGTTGCTTCAGTGACTCCCTCCATGATCTGAAGGATTCATCCTCGCCGCTTGTTTTTTCTTTTTTTATAGTAGTCGTAGTATTTATATCTGTGGCACTGAGCAGGGGCGTATGCAGAAAATGTTTTCGGGGAAGGGCGGGGCACCACTTTGATCTGAAGTGAGGGACGGGCAGGTACATGTGGCCGAGTGTCATTTTGGGCTCAGTATGCCATGGCAAAAGAAATTATGGGGGGGGGGGGGCACGGCCCGGTGTGCCCCCCCCCCCTGCCTACGCCACTGGCACTGACGTCAACTTAGAGGGCCGGTAACCAATCCGGCAAAAAGCAAACACGCTCCGAATGATCGTCAAGTTTCTAACGTACTGACGGAGACAAAATTTTCAAGTGACGCCTTGCTGTCCAACAGCCTTTTCATTTTCTGCAACAATTGGTGTTTCGCAGACGATAAAATAACGGACACACAACATTGAACAGAACCTACAACTGAGAGCGAGTTATAACTTTATTAGGGTCGAGTGGTTTGGGGACGAGGTCCATGCCTAAACAAAATTTTATTTCCTCAGTGCCGCTACATAAATGCATTTTCTCCTACAAAAAAAAAAAAAACAGGAAAGCAGAATACTGCGGAGTATAAAATTGTGATATGCACGAGACAAACCGCTACACGTGCGACATAATAAATGCGCGCGCGTGCGTACGCGGGCGTTGTGTGTTGGGGGGGAGGGGGTATTGTGGCTAGGGCGACCTTCCTGTGGTCATTGCCTAACGCTATAGGAAAAAATGACTACACAGCATCAAGAAGCCGAATGCTCAAACTTGGAAAGTATTTAGTCAAAGAATGAGACGCGCACGCGGTAGGCAGCTCGAGGTAAAAAACCATATATTGCGCATCGATGAATAACAGCTCGAAATAAACACAGACAGGGAAGGAGACAGGACAGCGGTCCTGACTTTATTGCACGTAATTTTTTTTTACCGATGCATTCTTACCAATTAGCTTGCCTAGCTCCCTGTTATACACGGCGCCATAACGGAATAGGGCACCGCTAAGGGTCCGCTTCTAATTGACGGGCGTGTTGAGCCCGAACGCGCTAATTGTGTTTACGAGCTTGTTAGCCAGCGTGCCACTGACTGGGAGCCAACGTCGTTATGAAAAGGGCGGCTCCATGGTGGTAGGCTATTAGAACTCGTTACAAGGGGTCATTGTCCCTCATGGGCCTCCGAAATGGTTTGTTAAGGCCCAGTAAGCAGTGTCCGACGTTAGCATTGTACGCTATGCCAACACCGCTCCCGTGCCCGCATGCTCATTGGGCGCCCGTGGTTGCCGACACTGCTTCCATCATGTCTGCTCTTCCATCAACTCGGTCTCCTTCCAGTCCAGAATTACTGCACTTTGCTTAGCAACGAAGCGACATTTTGTCCTCATTACGTTTACGATGTCTATGCGTCTTTGAAATGGGCAGCGCCAAGACAAGGACATGAGAAAAAGGACAACACACCACACAGCGCCTTCTGACAACCAACTATATTAGAAAGAACACTCACTATTTAAACCTTGACCAAGTAGAGAAATTGTTGAGGCTCATTACATTAACAAAAACGGTAATCTATCTGTAAGCATGCCCTCAGTAGCACTGCATCACGATGAAATTTCTTTCCTCAATCGTTTCATTATATAGCAGAGAAGTGTACATTTGATCACCGTCTTTCTAACCGTTTCTAATCTTTGCAGGAGCACATGGTTTTCCTTCTAGTTTTGGCTATCAATGATGTAAGAGCACGTGATGCTTGGTGAAGGTTTAAATAGTGAGTGTTCTTTCTAATAAAATTAGTTGTGAGAAGACGCTCTATGATAGGCTGTATTTTTTCACGTGTCCCCGTTTTTGCGCTGCGCAGTTCAAAGATGCATAACCAATTCTAATTTGCCCAAATGTCAATTCTTCTGCATTACGGTGTCTACTGCGATGAGCTTGTTTTACTTTTGGTTAGTCAAAAAATAATAACTATTGTCACCGTCTATCAAAGAAAAGAACTGTTTGCGCCGTCGTGACGTCCTTCGGTGTAGAATTAGACAAAATTCGCACCATACTCCAGTTTAGAGCTTCTTGATCAAAGTTCCAAGCCGGTAGTAACAGTAAGTGGACGTTTATTTGAGGAAACGTGCACAAAAAGAGGGAAAGGAAATGTCAAATCAGTAATGATGGCCGCTGAGGTAACTGACAAGCTCTAGCAGCTGCTACCTGAACGGATGCCCTCAGTAGATGAGAGAGGAGTAGAGGGGAGGGAGAGAGGGAGACGATAAACTATTTACATATGTAACGCTTGTTGGTGTACTATAGGATTAGGATGTAGCGCACCTAACACCTCTATAGTTTGTCCTTTCTTGTCTTGTTAGTTGGGGTGCGCCCCAGTCGTACACTTTTAGCCAGTGTATGGCTTCTTCATCCTTGAACGCTTAATAATGTGTTTGGTGTGTTACATACCGGAGAACGAAAGACTGCGGCCGATAGATTTCGACCGTTCGAGTCTCATTTCCTTTTCCCGGCCGTTTCGTCTCAGATTCGTGGCCTATAGACGAACGAATGCGGTGTCGACCGGTAAGATTGGCTTAAGTTCACTTTATGCGACCGAAAACAAGGATTCGTTGCACGCGTCGAGTGAAAGGCGGCTTAGCGGAATGGTGCGGCGTTGGTCACCTCCCTTAACACGGTTAGCGTATACGCGGCGCCAGCGCGCACGCGCGCGCCCTGCCTTAGAGGTAATTTGACGCCGGTGCAATGGTTGGGAGAGCCGAGATGGCTGGAGGTTTTAGGCACCCTGCTTCTCGGTGCACCTCGTCTTGGTGTAAGTAGCGTGATCACTTTTGTCAGGAACACGCTTCTACGAAGTTCAAGCACAAAGCTGTTTACTCACAATTTTTTTCCGTGTCGTCATCACGCCAGCGTGGCTGGAGCGGGCGTCTGTATTCAGCTAGTGAGAGCTTTTAATGTTTCGAAATTCGCAGGTTACGTTATACTTGTTAAATCTTTAGCGAGTGAATGTTTATTGCAATTTATACGGCTGGCGAAAGGACGTAGCTTACGTCAACTAGTTCTGTCCGCGCTTTTAAGGCATCCGTATATTAAGCGAACACCCTCAGCCAACATACACCCTGGCAGACTGAGACGGCGACTCAGAGGAAGATGTACAGACGGGTCCACTGTTAAAGGGAACACTTGCGTTTCGGGTATGTCCGGATTTCGCTCTCCTGCAAAAACATAGTGGCTTAGACCTGCATAACAATACTGGTCGTTGACAGTTCCGAACCCTTATGATAGTATAGTAACGGTGGTGGTGGTGGTGAAAAGCATTTATTTACAAGGAGAGGCGTGGGACCTCTTTAGAGGTTCCTACAGACTAGGTGGAGTCTCTATTCCGGGAACCGAACAAACAATCTTTCCGCATCCACTAGCCGTTAGATGGCCAACAAAATGGAAGTTGCTCACTCGAGTGTTCCCTTTAACAGTGGACCGTACTGAACAATGGATGACAACATTAGCAATTGCAATAAACTCATGCTTAGCCCGGTAAGTGTTCGCTCCACTTACAGGAGCTGCGCTGAGAGGCCAATCATGCTGAAAGCAGTGGTCGCCACCAGCTCACGGATGCCATTCGCAGCGTTCACGCGAGGTTGCGCACTGCTATATAACATGCAATCGGCTAGTACTTGAGATTCCTGCGATGTAGGCATGCGCCCTAAATAGGCGGGCAAGTCAGAGAGCACGTGCGTTCTGGTAGGTTTAAACGATTCCGTGATTTCAGAGGCGTGCCGTTGACATCGCGTTCTTGCATGCGCACGCCTCCGAAACTCAGCGCTTATTCATTGCGGTGACACTCTCGCACCCTGACATTCTTTCAGAGCGTAGCTTGGTTTCACTCGGAGCGTGGTTCACATTCGTGTTGATGGCTTCGGCAGCCTAGCGATGTGAACAGCTCGTCGTCGAGCAGCGTAATTACTGCAGTAGAGCAGGACTTTGGCCTCTATTGGGCACACGGGAAATGCCGCCTTTGGCTGAAGAATCACTTCGACACAGTGGAATGCCTGGAACGCAGTGCAGTGCATGAACATGCCTATTCTTATGCTTCTTGTATTTGTTGTAGAAACAGGGTTCCAAATGACAGAGCTATGCGTTCGTGCATTCGTCGCTTGCTAATGCTACGATTAGCACGGTGATTTACTAAACTTTTCTCATGGACAATTCTAGCGCGATATTTTGTGAACGTGGACTCAAGGCTTGAATTCGCAAAAAAAGGATCTAGGCTGCACTCATTTGTAATTGAAACTTTCAGCCAATAGTTATGTTCGTCGTATCATTACCATAGACGGCTGGCCAGTACGTCAATATGCACAGTTAACAAGTGAAGGAAGACGTCGAACGTAACCATTATTTAGAAATCAATAAAATCCGAGTCCAGTGTCTTTTTGGTGGGTCTGGGCACCCGCCACAGGCGCATTTCCGAGATAATGTCTCGAAGCTGCTTACTCGGCTCAACGAACTTTTTTTTTATTTTACCCCAAATTTTACCGCTTTTAAATTTTTTTCTAATAGTTTCTGGAAAGTGGCACGCCAGTTCTATTTTCTGCCTCGAGATTTCATTGTAGACCTGAAAGAAAGAAGCCGTTACAAACAAACTTTTGCCATAAATATTCTTGATTAAATGATCTTGCTGCAATTCTAACTAAGAATTACTGAGGATGTGCTGCGGCAGAAAACAGTAATGTGTCGCGGTTTATAAAGGTTTACACTAGCCGATGTACGCGACAGGGTCATGTCGTGAATTGAACGTGCGCATACTTTAAAGACAAAAAGGTTATAACTTCTACGTTATTATTAAAGAGCCCTGTAAAAGAAACAGAGTTCTCGATTGGCATATATCGGCATGCAACCTCCATATTAATGACAGTAGTTTCTATAATAGATTACTTGAGAAACCGACATCCCGGGAACCATTCCAAAGCAAAAGCAGTACTTATTATGTCCTTGTGCAAAGGAACACCTAATAGAGTAACGGAAGAAGGAGAGTACATGAAGAGAACTGAGGCGCAATTAATGTTATTGTACTCTTCTTGTTCCATTACATTTTACTATACCGTTTGCAGAAAATTTTCACACCAGAGACCCCAGGCATACAATATGTTGCAGCAACACATTGCCTATGTTGGTGAGGAGAATTTTCGGCTGTACTGGAAATCATGTCAAGCGAGGATAACCATGGAAATCATATCTCACATTACATTAGTAATACTGTAAGTACTAATACGACTCTTAGTAATACGATAATATAGTGTTCATGTAGGAGCGTAAACACTACACTGTTCCTTAGATTAGGTAATCCAGAAAAATACGGCATAATGATAACGACAAAATAAATGATTACTTCCTTAAGGTATTGGCTATAACATTATGTGTGTGTGTGTGTGTTTTCCGGGAAAGTTGTTAGTAATTAGCAATCCTATGTATTAATGGTGCTCAACCTCGGAAAGAGCTTGATGACGTGTAGAACATTTAAAGGGAAGTGGTTTCTTTCTATTAGTGATTCTCATAAAAACGGCATTTTTTTCAAGAATGATAGGCATTTGCCACTGCTCACACGATAAAATAATCTTCGAAAAATAGACCATAAAATGTTCTTCCAAAAAATCATCATGTAACCTCGCCTGATCCTTCACGGAACTCACAGTTTAATTAAAAAAGCGCAGTCATCTGCATACAACCTAATATTCTTTGAAATGTCTTTATCAATGTCATCTATAAACACTAGAAAAAGCAAAGGCCCGATAATGGACCCCTAGAGAACGCCATAATCAATCACCATACTTCCGGAAGAAACCTGATTGAACGCGACTCACTGGGAGTGATTTCATAGATGGGCCCTGATACAAATTATTATATATTCGTTGTTGATTAATCACTTAGTTTATTAATCAATTTTTGGTGCGACACCAAAAGGCTTTTGTAATGTCGATGAAGATTACGTCTAGCTATTGCCTTTATTGAACAGCTCTGCGAAATCATGTATAATACCAGCTAATTGGGTAGTGGTAGCAAAAAATTACACCATCTCCCGTTAAGGGAACCATGAGGCGATTCGAAGCCGGAGCACTTGCACGATCGCGTTTCGTTGGCGTTCGTTGGGCATGCTACCGACCTCGCGTCGTGGAACGCGAAGAGGAACGCTACGCGCGTCTTGTCTTCCCTCTAGCCTGGCCGTTAATTCTCACAGGGCGAGGGGGGAACGCGGTCGACAGGCTTGCGAGAGGGGGGCAGCGTAGGAGGGGAGAGAGAGGGGGAGGGGACGCGCATGCGTGGCGTTGCGCAGGAGAGAATTTCGGCATGTCTAGCCCGCGTTTCAGAGGAAGAGTGGAAAGGGGAGGGGAGAGGGGAAGTGGAGAGGGGGAGGGGCGAGAGAGTGGGGAGATGGTAAGTGGTGAGAGGGAGAGAGGGAAAGTGGTGAGGGGGATGAGAGAGGGGTGTGGAGAGGGGAATGAGAGAGGGTGAGTGGAGAGGGTATGCGCATGCGCAGTAAGGGTGGTCACGCCGCTCACCACCACCACCACCACCACCACCGGATTGAACTCCGCCATAAGATACTTCGCATCTAAAACTCACAGGGTCCCCTATGCACTCGCCTAAGATGCCTGGAAGGCGAAAGCCATCTTCTTTTTCTTCTCAGTAAATGTATTCAAAATGCCTCGCCACCTTCCGAACGGTTTCTGAACCTAAAGTTTTTCGCACTGCCTCCGTGATCGGCCCGGACGTGCTTCTGATTGGCCTCCCTGTCCCTAACAGCACTCAGTGTTGCCACAACGTTGAAACAATTTTCTCAATGTGGCGGCAACGTTGTTTCGGCATATGGTGCTACTATAGGGGTCTTTCCTTGCTTCTCTCTCTCTCTCTCAGTGATCGGCCCACTTTTGACCAAGCTACTATGCCATGTCATGACGTAATCATGTGACGTCACGTCATGTAGTGACGTCATCGCGTGATGACGATTTTTCGCATTACTCGTGCTGTACCCGACGTTGTCGACGTGGGACGCCCACGGTAAATTTTCGCGTTTGGTGAGGAATATCACTAAGGCAAACATAACGCAAACTTAATTGTATGCGTTGTACTGATTTGTTTTTTTTTTATTAAATTGCCATTTAAGCAATAAAGTAACAAATTCTGAAACCCGTTTCACTCGTTGCAGTGATAACTGTGAGTAATTTACTGCGTGTTGACATCATCACTAGAAAAGTATAAAAATGTTCGATCCTCATGAACTATTAGAATAACGAGATCATTTTGATTTAAAATTTGTCGAGAGTGATCCGGGCGCTTGAACAAAATGTAGAGGATTTTAACGTGGGATATATTCATTATATGAGGAATATATTTGGTAATGTTTTTTTTTTCTGTTGGAGTACATTACATTCTTTAAATTTATGATTTTAAGAAGATGGCGGCTTTTTATGTCGCCAGCTCCGATTTTTTGTATAAATTTTCAGAAAAGTGAATGCCATAGACAAGAATAAATTTATATGTGATCACACTTTAGTGACCTCGTATCAATCTAACATGCAGTCTTAGTTTCAAGTTATACCAAAAAACGCACATAAGCACGAAGTCCAGTTACATAACAATAAAGTTCACGCAAAGTGCAGTTAGACAAACACCGAACATGCTGACATAGTTCGACGCGCTTTTTAAAGGAAATGTTGAATTGTCGCATCGAGGCCTTATACAGGTGGACCACGCTATATTTCCCAAACGGACACCTCAAAAAAGAGAAAAAATAAAATAGACAACGGCGCGACATGAACACAGACATCGAGGACCTATTACTGAGTAGTGCTGACTACGTTCAGGCAGCCAACACTCAGCACCGAACTACACTATCAGTGTTCGAGCGAACAGCAGCAACAGTTGTACATACAGCTAAGGCTTTCGCGACTGTCGCCATTTCTGCACTTCATGAAAAATGTCTCAACAATACACTAGTCTTTCTACAGGAGAGGCACGTGCGTGTAATCCACGCCTCACTTAGGTGTGAAAGCCTACACGCCTGGAGGTCTTTCAAACTTACGAATCGGTTATCGTTCATCGAGGACATCGCTCTGTTTTCACAAAGCGGCTTCGCAGTGAAGGAGTGCGAAGGTTTCCAACTGTACCTGACCAAAAGTGTACACCGCAAGAAACGCGTTCTGCTTCCCTGCCTTCCTTCAGCCTCGCAGGAGGAACGTCGATGCACTACCAGAAAGAGTCCTGTTGTACAAACATTGGTCCTCTTAAGTCTGCTGTAGTAGAAACGGGGACATAGAGCTTCTAAAATTGTTTGCCGTGGTCGGCTGAGCCTTGAGACTGTTTCTAAAGCGTGGACACAGGCACCTTTTACTTTGTGTACAGTGCCCTTCACGCTTACATGGGACAGAGCGAGGCTTGAGAGCTAGCCACTTATACTTCATCGTCATTAAACATGAAGCGCGAAGGGCTAGAGAAACGAACAGGCCGGAACCAGCACTCTCTTTCTTTCCTTATACACACAAATAAGCCATTGTACACAAAATACATCTGTTATTTGAAGGTATCACCAGCTCGCTCAAGCTTTCCTTCTTGTATATATATATATATATATATATATATATATATGTTGATTGTTATAGCTTTGGTGTGACCGATTGGGTAACCTCGAACGCAAGGTGTAGCGCTGCTAAGCTTCCGGGTCAATTTGCGGCCACGGCGGCACCATTTCGATTGGGGGAAATGCAACCGCACACCTGTACTTATATGATAAACATGTCAGAGAATCCCAAATTTGGAGTCGCCCTTGGGCGTGCCTTATATTCATATCCTGGTTTAGGCTTGTAAAACTAAAAAAAAAAACACACCTTCCTTAGAGCTGCGCTGGCACGCGTTGATCCTCGATATTTCTTGTGAAACGGTATATTTAATCAATGGCTCACTACATTTCGCGTGCGTCTGTGTGTTTGTGTGTCTGTCTGTCTGTACCTCGGCGTACATGCTAAGCCTGTGCGGCGAGTAAGGCGACGGCACATAATCTCACTCTTTTCGGGAGTATTTTCAGGTAAGTTGATAAGCTTAGGTTAGGTGTTTCCAAGGCACAGTAATTTATTCGACTTCCAGACGAGGATCTTAATTAGTGTAGCTTGCACGCTTTAGCAGGAGGTTTGTGTTGTATACCCTTTCCACCACGTTTATGTGCCACTGACCACTTCTAAACCAAACGGAACGCTTCAAAAATGCTTGAAGTTTTTCCTTTTGCTGCAGGCAAGGACATACACTGTCTTGCGGTGAAAGTAAATCGCGTTCGCATTTGCGAACAGAGCGCGTAGCCTAAACATAAGTTGATTTACACAATAGCAACAAGTTGACGAAGTGGCGACTGCCCAGCAGCCAGAGCCACAACGTCTTCCTGCTCATCACCAGTTCAGCGTTGCTGCGGAGTATTATTGTTGTCAGCTCTCATTTAGCGGTTTAGCCAAGGTGCGCAGTGGAGTCGTCGTTATCTTGACGCCGTAGTTACAACGGTAGCATTGTAACATATGCGGTTTCAATGTGACTGCGACAGTGGCTCATCGTAAACACAAGCTCGACGCAGCGCTGCTTGCAGTTCACTCGACGCTCCTGCCTTCGACCATGCTGCGAATGGAAGCAATTCTTTGTGCATTCCCGTCCCTGTGCGTATCTCGACTCGCCTATCCACCCGGACCTCGTTTTACCGAATTCTTCATTACACGGGGAAATAGCCACCATCTGAAATATTCTCTAGAACTGGAGGAAAGACTTTGCTACACCTCACTCACCTGTGGCGTGGGAAAAAAATACTTTCATTCAACAACCCAGAGTTCCAGCTTCGGGTCATAGATATAGCCATGGAGGAGGTTGACAGGCATGGCCGAGCATATATATTTAATACGACCTTGCGACACGCATTTCGTTGATGTATAAGCCGGGAACGCAAATGTTGGTCGCTATTCTTTGGTAAATGTTAACATAACCTATGTGTAAAATAAATTTTACTCGTTAGAATGCGTGTCAACAGAAATAACTTTTTTTCTCCGTTTCAGGCACGGCAAAGTAAGAAGGTGATGATGAGCATCACCTTCTTAATGTTGTATTCCACAAATGTAAATATTACCAGGGCTCACAAGAGCCCGTTAAAAGTTTCTGAATGAATAACATTATTAATTTTTAGCGAGTTTCGGCCTTGCAGCGGCCGCTCTGACGATGTATGTTCAGCGGTTTAGCTAACCTTCGACGCCAAGACCGATGTAAATAAAATTTATCGCGCTGTCGAATTGGGGTCATGGCTCATCGGGATGGATGCATGGGCGCATTGACTCTGCAACATTTCGAGATCAGGTAGAACCTCGGCTGACGGACGCTTCCTGAAGAAGGGGTCTAGCTTCCCCTCGCATACGAAGAAACGCATTATGCTCGCGAGTCCTTGGCGGGTCTCATCTTGCCAGATAGATTCCTCGCTATTCGATACGCACGTTCTTGCTCAACACATTTCTTGATGCTGAAACGGTAATGACTGCTCAGACTCCGGGGTAGTTAGGCTTCGCTGGCTTTCTCTATGTCTACATTCTCTTTTTTCATTTTTCTATATAATATCTCTCGCCGCTGATGGAGCGGCAGTCTGTCGCTTTTCAGTATAGACGTTACCTTGGGATGAAACGAAAAAGCTGTCGTATTTTGAACTATTGTTAATTGAACATTGTTTATTTGCAGGAAAAAGAGTACCAGATTGCCCTGCGGGAGGCAAAGACTAAAGGCTAATTAGCCTGACGAGGTCTTGACCTCCTGATTACTGATAAAATCTGCATCAGTGCCATATTATACACATGCCCACATCAGTAACATACGCATGTGCAAATAAGTGACATACTATACACATATTATACATATTTCATTTGTATGAGATAATACTTGGTTTTAAAAGTAATCATATTCATATTTTCTTTTTTTCTTACATATCCATCCAAAATGATTTATACATTCAAAAGCTTTCATTACAGTATCGCAATCCAAACGATTCGATTCCTCTGCGTTATTCAACCTCTCCAAAACACATGGCTTAACTTCGGCATACATATGCAATTTAAAATGGTATTCAAGGAACGGCAGTTCGAGGGGCCCCACAACACTTTTTAAGCATGGCCAGAAAACGCCGGTCGGTAGTCGAGGTTCCCGAGAACACGCGAGCCAAACATCATAGCACAGAACGCGGCCTGGAATTTACAATTAATTCTCAGTCAGCTAGAAGTCGCTCTTCTTCTTTCTACAAATGACGATATATACCGATATTACTTCGTCATATAACCAAATTCTACGGCCGTTGGCTGATTTGAGCATAGTGCGCTGCATGGTTACCGTGGCCGCCGCAAGATGCCGCCACGTGCCCGCGCGCGCGCGATCACGCTGAAAGTAGGCCGCGTAATGTTCGAAGAAAACCCTTGCTCAAAAAGTTTTGAAAGCCTGGCGCGATTCTACGCTTCTGTCAGAAATCACATGTGCGAGACTTCAAGGTCATAAGTGTTTATTTTTTCGAGCGCAAGCAGTGCGTGCTCATGAAGGGACGCATCTTCTTAACCCCTTGTCATCCCACACTCTGCGGAGCCGGTTTCGCGTGGGTCATCATGCTGTCAGCGCGAGGATGGGTGCGGAGCCGGCATCTCACGCTGGCCGCGCGCGGCTCGCCGCTGCTGGTGGCGGACGAGAGGAGTGGCGTCGTAGCCGGTCAGAAAGCGCCAGCACGCGCGACTCGCCGCTGCTGCTCTGCGCATTCGAACGGTGCGGCATGGCGCGCGCAATTCGCCTTCGCCGTGCAGCCGCCGTCTGACAATGCGCTGGTGCCGCTTGATAGCGCCTCTGACTGGTGTTTGCAGGTGAGTAACGCCATGTAGGAGAGCGCAAATGCTGCTCAACGGCGCAGAAGAGCCGAGAAGCCTATGTCATCGGATCCCGAAGTAGTTACCTGGCAATTAGCGGTTCAGCGTACGAAGAATGAACAGAGGAAGGCTAAACGTGCTGCGGAGACACTGGAGGAAAGGGAGGAACGTCTAGCAATGCGGCGTCGCCAGAATGCTGAGAAACGTGCCCGACCACCTCTGCAGCAGGAAGACGCCATCGATGACGTCAAGGCTCGCCGATCGACTGCCTATACTGTGAAACTTAGCGAAAGCGCCAGTTCGACTCGTACCTTCGAGACGGACTTCGTAAACAATCCGTTCGGATACGTGTGCGACGTGTGTGAAAGACTATGGCTCATGAAAGACCTGACGCCGCTAAGTAGTGCCATGCGTGAAACGTTGAGTTTAGTCGCGGCGCCTGAGTGGGGTGAAACCGTGGCGCGGGTTTGTACAACGTGCAAGATCTTTCTCGTTAAGCAGAGCATTCCGCTTTTTAGCGTTACCAATGAGTATCGTTACCTGGCCATGCCGCCAGGTCGACCGGTTCTGAACGATGCGGCCGAATGTGTGTCATTGGAGCAGCAGTAAGCATAACAGTCAAGCTAATCCTGGACAATCTGGAAAGCTCAGAATAATCAACTGAACCTTTGCTAACGCTACGTGTATCCTGACATAGCCGAGCTAAGCCACTGCAATGTTTTATTTTATTTGCATCTTTCTAGTTTTTTCGGTCATGGACAAGATGATGATTTTTCACTCACAACCAACGGCACCGACACGATGCCGAAATGTCTGCGAAACGAGCTCTTTAACCCTATCGCGTGAATATAAAAAGTGCAGTTTCCAAACGCCACCACGGGAGCGCTGCACGTCGGCAAACGTTGGCTAAAAAGACCCTTTTACCGTAATTTCTACCTTTGAGTATGATAATCCCTAAACTGAATCGTAAATGCTCTAACGTGTTGTATAACTAATCCCAGCCTCGTGATTTCTGCACAATTTTAGCGTCACTTCGGAACACCTGCCTGATATCATAAGGAACTGGCGTCCCGCCGCGGGAAGGTGCCGAAGATTACGAGCGCTCAAGGTTTGTTGAGTTTGGCAGAGCCGTTTTCAAAGCGCCGTGATGAACTCAAACGTTTGATATTACCAGCTCTTTATTTTTGTGCGGCTGCATCGCTATGTGCCTAACGTGAGCAGCTGGCACAGTAAATCGGTTCTCAGGAGCTATTGTGTACCAAGATGCAAATGAAGAGCCGTGATCAGTTTGATATTACGAGCTGCTTGCTAGCGGTCTTTTCTGGGATGCTTGTATTCTTCGGGAGGCAACTAGAAAGGTGGCAAATCGATGTCGAACTTCAGGGAAGCGGTCTATTTATTTTACTTAAACGAAGAACGGCTGAAATGGACGCTTGTACCCCATTATACTGCGCCTGACAACGATGCCGATCCCATTTCGTTTTCAAGCAACATACATGTAAGCCGCCAGTGGCCTCGCCGATAACCAGACCGCTTGTTCATGTTACGACTGCCATTACCATATCTAGAACGGATCCCTTTTGCAAATTTGGCTGCGAGTACTTTCAGTGGCGCGCTAACTAATTGATGCCCTATAGTGTTTCGCGTTGTGTCTCTCTCGCCGTTATCAATTTGGGGAATGTTGCTGTAAGTTGTACAATAAGAAATATCAAATTACATAAACTGTAACTGCGTTGTCATAATGCACCAACCCGGCTTCACTAAGCAAGAAGGGTCGCAGTTGATTGCATACGCTTAGCTGCGCCGTTAAATAAAGCGCGGATTGAGATATCAATGGCTCTTCTCACTGTCGGTTATAAACGGATGTCATCTGCATAAAATAAATGCGCAAGATCTCTTTATTGCGGTAGCCTCGGGCTCTCTGGTCTCTTTGCTGTTCTTCGCATTGTCCACCGTTCTTCCGTACAAAATGAACCCAAGGAAGAAAGGAAGGGAGGGCGTGCAACCACGAACACGAGAGAAGAGAAAAGGGCAACACAGACGCCGACTATGCACTCTTTTCACTGTGTTGCTTTCTTCTGTTCTGTTCGTGCTCGCTGCGTCCCTTCGTTCTTTTATGATGAAAGCTCACCAACTTTCTGCCGTTGGAAGAAAGGAAGCTGGATTGAAGAAGCTCAATGAAGAAGTTCCTCTGCCATCAGCACTCCAGCAAAGAGAACTGCACTGCACCGTGCCACTTCCTTCCTTAATAAACCACTTTTCTCCCTGATAATGACTTGGCTCTTTCGCGAACTACACCATTTTGGTGGTTGTTCACGCGCCCCGCTCATGGTTCGTGACTTCGCGCGGACCCTTTTCCTTTTCTTTTTGCCCTTACAACATGCGTTAGCATCTCTATAGGAGGACAAAGACCCGGTCTATGGAGCACTGTTCCTTATACTCCTGTATCGAGGAAGCCGTGTCCTATGCTTGTCTTTGTAGGGGATAACAATTCTTGTTTGGAGGCCGCTTGCGAATAGAACAAAAGACGTTACTTACTAGCGAAATATCTCATTTAGGCTTCAATACAATGGTGCTGAAAGTTCGTATTCCTGAAAGTTCGTATTCGGGAAATGGCCAACAACCACATTGATAGTGTAGTTTTCTTCTTCTTGCCTTTCGTTTTTTCGCGCCGTAAATTTACTATGAACTCTTTTGAACCACATTGATTCACGCTGCCACGAATGTGTCGGACACCAGCTCGCAATCGTTCTCATGCACTGCTTAGTTTGTAGTAAATTATTTTCAGTGAACGAAAAGAAACAAAATATATTAAAAAATGTGTTACTCTACTCTTGAACTTAATAAAAACTATCCCTAATAAAAATACCGTAACATTTTTTTTTCTTGAAGTTTATAAGAAAGAGATAACAAAATGGAGAGGAAGGCAGGGAGGTCAACCAAATTGCAGCATACGGTTTGCTACCCTGCACTAAAGAGAGGGGAAAGGGAAAGAAAGATGGAAAGGAAAGCGGAGAGAAGGACAAACACGAAAAAAAAAAGATAAAAAGAAGGTGCACAGCGGGAGTACTAAAGCCCATTCGATAGGCCACTGCCACACAAAAAGTTCAGTATGCCCTTAATCGATTTTTGGTGCGATGAAGTTTATAAGCTTTACCATTTTGCCATTCAGATAGCTTAGAAACGTAACAACGATCCGTTCAGGCTGTTTGGTCGAATACAAAAAAAAAATGCCAGCTTCGCACTAGCGGCGCCATGTCTGGAGGTAGAGTGTAGTTGGGTGGCCTTCCATGTTTCCTTTTATTTTTTAGAGGCGAAGCTCCTTAAAGCGGCACCCGTTCGTCCCCGTCTTAGTGCGTAACCAGTCTTAATGCTAGTACCAGATCTTGACCTCCAAGGTGGTGCCGGTGGGAGATTTCTCCAGTGTGTTGTTGAACAATAAAAAATTCGCAGCGTGCGCGTTAACTAACAGCCGAATTCTTCTGTCTCTCATTCCCCATTAGCAGCCATTGGCATGTTCCAGTAGGAAACGTTAGTAGAAGTAGAAGTGTAAGTGTTAGCTAAAAGCCGACTTCTTCTGTCTCTCATTCCCATAAGCAGCCATTGTCTACCTCCAAGGTAGTGCCTGGTGAGATTTCTCCTGTGCCTGATTAAACAATAAAAATTTTGTTCAAAACGCCGTTGATTGATGAAATAAACCAACGAAAGACGGCAGATGTTTTCTAAAAGCAAAACGAAAGGACGCCAGATGTTTCTAAAGCAAAACGAAAAGACGCCAGATGTTTAACGAAAGACGCCAGATGTTTCTCCTCTCCTTACGGTCCCTCTCCTTACGGTCTCCTCTCCTTACCTTACGGTACCTTTCTCCTCTCCTTACGGTCTTTAACGAGGAAATGCCGCGGACTTACAAGGTCGTATCCGACTATAGGGTAGAAGCGGGACTAGCAGCGGGATACCATTTCCAACAATATTCCTCCTGCTCCTCATCTCTTTCTTTTTCTCTCTGTCTCTTGAATGTCTTGTTTGTATCTGTTTTTCTTTCTTTCTTTCTTTCTGTTTCATTCTATCTGTAATCTTCTTTATCTTTCTCGCGCTTTCTATCTTTATTTCTCTTTCATCCCTCTGTTCCTCTCTATTCCTTTCTTTCTCTTTACTTCTGTCTTTCTTTCTCTGTCTGTCCTGCTCAGTGTATTTTTATCTCTTTTTCGTGTCTGTTTCTATATTTTCCCCCGTCTTTTATGTCTTCCTCTGTTTTTCTATCTTTATACCTCCTCTCTGTTTCTCTTTATTTCTGTCTTTCTTTCTCTTTTTGTGGTGCTCTTTGTTTTTTTTTCTATATCTTCTTCGTGTCAGTTGTCTTTTTCTCTCTCTTTCTCTTTCTATCCTTTTATGTCTTTATTTTCTTTAGTTCACTCTGTTTTTCTTTTTCTTTCTTTACTTGTCTCTTTTTTTATCTCTTTGTTTCTCTCTCTCTTTCTCCCGTGGTCGTTTTCGTTTGACACTCGCGCCGGATGTACATGGTTGTGGGAGGGGCCCAATGCCTGTGACAAAATACCCACCTTGAGGAGTTTTGCACTTCGCTGTAAAGAGGATGAAGAGACTGCGTGCCGGTCCATGATGATGGTAGTTTTTTACGACGGAGCACAAGTGACCGACAGCCTAAACAACTCCGCTGTTAAAACAGACAGGAAACATTTTGTCTCCTCACGCATGCATCTACATTTTTTGTTCCCTGATCTTGTTTTGTTATCAAAGTAGTTGGCAGGAGAAAAAGTTAATACACATACAACACGATTGCTTACCCGCCTTCTCCACATCTTTTCACTTTATTGTTATAAGTAGTGACATAGTGTAATATAATGGAGACACTTTAGCGATTCTCATCATGGTAGTGTTATAATACTCACTTAAATTTTGTACCACATAAATTATTGACTGTGACAAACTACTTAGTACAGGAGCTATTTGTCTGCTTTGCTTTTGAGCTCCACATTATATTCACTCATCCATGGATTCTGTTTGCATTTCTGTCGTTTCATTTGTCACGGATAACACGACATGGGACTGAAAAATGCTTGCGGTATTCCTGGCAACACATATAAATAAATAAATAAATAAATAAATAAATAAATAAATAAATAAATAGTGTCTCAATGTATCTTCTCTTTTGTTCGCTAGCTTAAAAAGCCGGAGTGGGTCTTGACAAGGTTCCATCGGAGATTGCAGAGAAGGCCGCGAGTTTTGAACGATTACTCCAGCACACGCAACACAAACGGAGTTGCACCTCGATCATATCACTTTACCGTTTGGGAGACAAAGCCTGGCGGCAGACTGCGGCCCTTTCGTTGGTTCTTTGTCAATGCTTGAAGCGCTGCGAAATCGGCAAACAGAGTATCGCATTGAAGATGCCGCTAGCGAAAGGGGAAAAAAAAGAAAACGTTATTTAGACTTGCACACGCCCCGTGCCTCATTTGTCACGTGTTCCCCTCTTCTGTTCGAACGAGGTTGGAGACAGCCCCACTAAAGAAAATGGCAGAGGGGCTAAATTATGTCCAAGTGCGGCTGTGCGGATGTGTCGCTGATTATGACGACACGTTCCTGTCAATAAAGCAGAACCATAGTCATGAGATGTCATATTGGTGAAGCGCGTTTCAAATTGCGAAAATCAAGCCTTTAACTCACCTTTATTCTATAAAAGGCACGAATGTTTATGTGGCGTAGTTCCATTTCATTGATAGCGCTAACGCGACATGATAGATAGATAGATAGATAGATAGATAGATAGATAGATAGATAGATAGATAGATAGATAGATAGATAGATAGATAGATAGATAGATAGATAGATAGATAGATAGATAGATAGATAGATAGATAGATAGATAGATAGATAGATAGATAGATAGATAGATAGATAGATAGATAGATAGATAGATAGATAGATAGATAGATAGATAGATAGATAGATAGATAGATAGATAGATAGATAGATAGATAGATAGATAGATAGCGGCGCCTTGTCTGTTTCTCTTGCGTCCGTATTTGAACGCCTTACCTTCTTTTATTAAGGAGACGTGCATCGATCAAAAAATATTATACTGATATGAAAAGTAAATAAAGTTTTCAGCATATCGATGCATAGTTCGTAAGAAGTCCTCTCGGCGTTTTTAACGTCCTGCTTGGTGTCAATCACCTGGTGTGGCTGATACATCGCACATAATTTGTAATCAAATAAGGCGCCTGCGTCATGCACGTAAAGGAAGCATATTTTGCTTTGGCATTGGCGATTTAGGGAGCATAGCCAAAGGGACGTGACCACGCTATTCTCTAAAAGGCAAGTCTTGTAATATTTGTGCTACCACACCGGGTGCACTATTGACGCACCTCAGAATGAAGAGCCACATCCCCTTTGTTACAACGGCGAAGATAGCTGCGTTCTTGTGCTATAGAATCGATAGAGCTTAGCGCCTTGTCATACTACTTTCTGCCCGCTAAAGCGTTTATTTCGTTAGCACGCCGTGCTTTCACTGACCCTAATGAGCGCGTTCAACGCGTGTCTGCTGAGGAAGGTCGTTATCGCTTTTAGAAAAAAAAGAATTAAAAAAAGCGTGCACAACGAATCGTTTCGTGAGCCCCAAAGCAAGCTGAACGCAACACTAACCCTACCTGTGCGTTCGCGAGCTTAAATGATATTCACCTATCCTTGCCCGCTTCGAAAGAATTGAGGTATATCTAGCTAAGCAAGAAAATAGCGAAACTTGGAGTTCTCTGACCGCACTTTCACTTACGTTTGGACATCGAAGTACGATCTTCAGTGACCTATCATATTATCACGCGCGCGAGAAAGTGAACGGAAACTTCCTTCTGTGCGCGAATAATCTTCAAGGGATTTAGCCAAGAAGTGCCTAGGTGCAAACTTTTCAGGTAAAAACATGCTTGTTTTTCCTGAAAGAAACTAACGTAGAACATCAATGACTGTTGACAGTGGTACTTAGACTAAGGTACTAGAGAAGATTAACACTCCTAAGGAATTCACTAATGGAGCCGATTGAGATAACTTGATGTTTGCCAATACCTATTTACGCCGCCTACTAGCAGTGAAGTCTTGATGTCTGAAAGACTGCACTCTGAGGATCCTACAGTTCTCGCGTTAGTTCAGTGAATTTTCCGGATCTGGCCACTGAGGCGTTTCTTCTTTATTAAAAACGAAACCAGCTGAAACTTCAACTCCCTCTTTGTCTTCCGTTCTTCACTGTGTCGCTTTTCCTTCAGCACTTACGCGCTTGCGCTGCAAACACCTTTAAAAATCAAATTTGAAAGCTAGAAATATTGAGTCGTATAAAGTTTGCAGCCAACAATTATAAGAGTGCACATCAGGTTTTAAAATTATTGATCGTTTCATCATCTGCTGATTTTATTATGTGACTGGTGGTAAACCAGAAGCCTTTTTCGACAACGTAAGCTGTCATGAGCTCACTAAAGTAGCAATGTATGGTGACGGTATTATAAGCTGCCGCCACCGGTACGCGTCACCACTATCGCCACGAACGATAGCAGAAGTGTCGGTGTAGCCGCCAGGATCGGGCGGACGCAGTTTGCATGAGAGCGAGCTATTTTTCCTCTTACAAACGGCAATGCTTGGTATCCACTCCGGGAGAAAAGCTTCGGGCACATCCCACCGGCCAAGGAGACACGAGTGTGGCTAGGTGGGTGTACACGGCCGTCCACTCTTGGGTGAAACAAGGGAGCGTCTGTGAGAAGATGCGTATGTCCACCACTTCGCGCATGCGCATCATGACAAAAGGGCGTGCCCCGCCGTGTCGCCTAGTTAGGCGCCTGGTTCCGGGCAGGGTCACCATTTCTAAAAGATAAAAAATGGCCATGAAATTAGGAAAACTAGCCGAAAGGTAGCCAACTCGAGCCAAGGGCTGTAAACGTAGCCAAAAGTAGCCACGCGTGTGTGAAAACAACTGCGACGTTTCTGTTTAAGCGAATAAATGCAAGAGTCTGTTGGTGGAGATGTGAATAAGTACAGGAAGAGCCATTCAGTATCATAATCGCTGAGACTAAAACATACTTTGTTGACTTTAGCAATTGCTTCGTGCAGGATGACGAAGTTTCTTGTGCTGTTCCAGATATGAGTCTCGTTACGCGCACTGCGAGACTGTTCTTAAAAGGACTACTAGTACCAGCCTTGTGGCGACTATAAAAAACTCAAGGCCTGCGCGGAAAGCGCAGCACAGTCAAAGCGAAAGCTGGAAGAGCGGCGTTTCTGGAGCGCGTTGTAAACTCTCTTTAGGCTACTAATACAAGTACACTTGCAAGGCACCCGTTACGTCATAAATCATAATTTTTTTGGTTTGGAAGCATCCTACACCATTATTCGTTATTTTCCTGAGAAGCAAGGTACCCGCTACACATCTGTAAGGCATTAGGTGCACTTTGTTGAGGCTGTGTCCGATGACGATGAACAATTATGGCTGAGTCCTTTGTAATGGGTTGGAAGCATTCAATGACCCACTCGTTGCGCAGTTCGCATTGTGTGACACCTCGTTACAGAATTCGCGATGTACGACGCCTGGGTTTCGTTTTCCTCTACTACCACGCTATATTACGTATGGTAATGTGGTTCATTCCGGAAATGAAGCCTGTATAGGGTCTTTTTGCGACGGAGTTTCATGCACATTTGAAATAAATACCATGAAAAAAAAGCAACGGCATGGCTCTGTGGTAGAATACTGGGCCCAGGTACGACCACCGTTCCATCTGGGATATTTTTTTCTTATTTAGTTTTTTTTTGCTAATTTCGCGCGATAGCGGTTACAGGAACCAGCGGCGGCGGCGGACAACTACGGCGCCAAAAACGGACCGTTGTTCTGATCTCATAACAGCTTTCGCTGTAAAATGAGCACTGCGCGCCTGTGCTCAAAATCACAGTTGCCCGGGTTGAATCATAAGTTTAGTCACTTTCGCAATCGTTTCTCGCGTGATGACATAGTCCGATCTGTTAATATTTCCGAGCCGGAGTCCTTAACTAATTGTAACAACAAAACAACACGGAAATTTCGTCGGATATGTGATTTCTCATGTCGATGATTGCAGAGCGTCATGAATGCGGAGTGCTTTCGATTGCCGTATTCACCTCCCATTACCCCTAAAGGTCGCTTTCAGTGATAGGTGGTCTACAAAATGAGACCCCATGCGACAGTTTTGTCCCGAGTCTTAGGCACATATGAAGTTTATTTTTGCTTTTGTGTTATGCAAGCGGCAAATTAAATTTTGGGAGCGGGAAACACACGTTGGTCGCCTTGTTTTGACACCGCATTCTCGAACGCCAGCAACTGCGATGACACAAGATATTGATCATTTGGTTCACATCGAGTGAACAACAAACGAGCCAAAAAGTAGCCAAGATCTTTTTTCTGCCGCCACAAGCCTAAAAAAGTAGCCAGAATGGCGCAAAAGTAGCCCAACCTGGCAACACTGGCTCCGGGCTCTCCGCATTGTGTATGTTGTGTGTACAAATATCACCGCTGAAACTCGATACATGTCGTTAACGACCTAAGCATATACGTGTGCGCTCTGTGTTTATCACTGGGTTAACACCGGAAGGTCATTAAAGTATTTCACAATGATTGGCTGCGTCTGTTAAGAAACCTTAATTGGTGGTTGCCGCCTATCCGTTCCCTTCATTTTTAGTGGACCAGTGGCGGGTAGTAGTGCTGGCCAAATTAATGTTGCATGTACGCGTCAGGAGAGTTTGCGTAAATATGAGAGAGAGAGAGAAAGGAAGAGAAAATACAGGCAGGTTAAAGTAGTTTTGGCTCATTTGGCTGCCTTACTCGTGGAGTGGGAGAAAGAGGAAATAATAGATAAGATAGAGATGAAGAAGAAGAGTAAGAAAAAGAAGCAAGGACGAATGACGAACGAATTTCGCTTTCATCTGCTCAAATAAAGCTTCGCTCTATGATCTTGCCCTTTCAATTGTCATGACCTTGTCATGGTGTTGTTTGGGCATGGTGTTCATAGACAATATCTCGTTCGTATTGTCAGAATGGGCGTCCTTCGCAACGCAGTTCTCGGATGACGAAGCACACCAGACTATTTCGATATATATGTGCACACTACTACTTTTTATGCTCACTACTTGCGCTAAGCGTCCTGAAACAGTTTCTCTCAGCTTCTCAAGTGGCCGTCTCCAGCTTACGCTGTGAGTCGTGTGCACGCTCGATAATTTTTTTTTCCTTCACCATGAAACATATCTTGATAAAAGCAGAACCGGCCTGTTATCTGTAAACATAAACTATATTGTCTATGGACCTACACTGATTTCATGATGATTCAC